>NC_077235.1:85578499-85738499 GCF_027887165.1 Monodelphis domestica
ACTTCGACTGTGCTGTAAGAATAATGTGTGTGCTAGACATACAGAAACCTGGAAAGCCCCACACACGCTGATGCTGAACGAAGTCATCAGAGCCAAGAAAACGCCCTACCCAATGACCACAGCGACGTAAATGGAAGTACCCCAAACCACAAGACAATCAAAAGCAAAGGCTGCGAAATGACAAAGTATACGCGAGGCCCCAGAGAAAGGCTACGACCTGATCCCATCACCCCACTCCTTTGCCGAGGGCTGGGTTTGTGATTGGTTTTGCTCGTTTTAAAAAATCTTCCTCCTCTTTTTTCCCTTTCTGTGGACTAACCAGGATTCTAGAGGGCTCATGATGAAGAAAACCTCTTGTCTCTTAACAGAGAAGTAATGAGGTGGTGGTGGTGGGGGGGAGGAGTGGTGTTACCATAGTGTACAGCATGCTAAGCCACAAGTCAGGAAGACCTGAATTCAAATTCTAGCTGTGTGACCCTGAGCAAGTCACTTCACCTGTTTGCCTCAGTTTCCCCATCTGTAAAATGAGGATCATAATAGCACCTACTTCCCAGGGTTGTCATGAGAAACAAATGAGCTAACATTTCTAAAGTGCTCAGTGCTGTGTAAAGGTTAGCTACTTTTATCGTGATTGTTATTCAGTGACAGAGTCAAGATATAGGAGACATACACTCTTGACGTGACCAATGTGGGCATCTGCTTGTCTGTTATTAGTGGTTTCTTTATTTCCTTGTGGGGTGGGGGTGGGACGGGCAAACCGCAAAGGGGACCAGAGCAATGTGGCTAACTTCTCATATGAATTGTACAAGAAGCTGGATTTAAGAGCCTCGAGTTGTCCCGCATGACCCTCGAGTTCTGTTCTACACTGTAGGTTTGAGAAGCACTTACCAAAGTCGCAATGACAAACCCAAGTCCAAGATGAGAGGGGAAATTAGAAAGGAAGGCGATATAAGATTTTTAAATCAAGCAAACCACAATCCTAGCGATACAATAGGCAGCCAGTAAATACTTATCAACCGAATCCTATTCAGAAGCTAGAAAGTCCTTGAATGTCAGAAAAATAACCACCCTAAACCAATGTTTTTTAAAAGTTTGCATCTGTATTGAAAAGCTTTTCTAAACATAGCTGAGAAGTCAGACCAATTGGGCAAACACAATCATTTGGCAGCTCCATTAGATGGTAAGTTCTTTGGTCAGCTAGATGGCTCAGTGAATAGAGAACCAGGCCTAGAGATGGGGGTCCTGGGTTCCAATGTGGCCTCAGACACATCCTAGCTGTGTGACCCTGGACAAGTCACTTAACCCCCATTGCCTAGCCCTTACTGCTCTTCTGCCTTGGAACCATATTGAGTACCGATTCCAAGACACAAGGTGAGGGTTTAAAAGGAAAAGATTATGAGCCCTTGGAGGGCAGGGCCTGGATTTTCCCCTCTTACTGCCTGGCACACAGGAGGCCCTTGGTCGAGCCTTATTGATTGATTGATCCTTACTTCACTTCCCTGCATTAATGCATTACTTCCTCCCTGCTAACTCAAACTCTAACTCACCGGAACTCCCTCCCACAATGCACCGTACATCATACGGATTGTTGGTTCTGCCATAAACCTTGTTGCTGGACTCATACCACATGCAGAGCTCACTGCAATTGGTCACTCCAAGGGGAATAGCACCAGCTTGCTTCAGCAATGCTACGACTGCAGCATCAGTCTTGGAGATGACGTCCTTACGGTTCACCAGGCCAGAAGAATTGGGCATCCCTAGAAGGCCAAAGACAGGACAAACCAGCTTCAGCTCTCAGGCTGTCAGCAGCAAAATGTGAAAAACAAACAGCCTTCTTTTGTTGGGTTCATTGCCGACGTGTCCACAGAGCGGCCCATTCAAAAGACCCCAAACTAGAGAGTTTCATGGAGCTCAAGCCACTAGGTCAATGGGCAGTTCCAGACCCTGCCCTTCCATAGGACAATGCATTTAGCATCACCGAGCCCTGGCACATGGTGCCCTCCAGAACTGGAATTTACACCCACTTCACTCAGGCCTTTCTAAAGCTAATTTCTACAGGAAGCCTTTCATGATTCCTCCAGCTCCTAGTCCCCTCCCACTGCACAAAATTGCCTTGTATGTCATTCAGCTAGCATTAATGGCTGGCACATAGTAGGCACTTTACTCATGCTTGTCCTTTCTACTAGAGGATCAGGGATATCTACATATCCCTGATATGCATATATGTATATATGTATCACTTCTACGTTCAATCCAAATACCCCTTGAGAGAAACCAGCGATACCATTTAACTCAAAGGCTTCCTTCACAGTCAAAGGGACCCCCAAAAAGGGCCGTTTCTGTTCTAGTGTGGTTTCATCTTCTTGTTCCTTAGAGAGCCAGTTATCTACTTCCAGAGCTTCTTGCCGAGCTGCCTCAAATCTGGGAAGGAAGAAGACTCTCGTTAATAGAAAAGCACCAAAATGTGGAAACTGGTCAGGAGTATCTGAAGGGCACTCTGCTACTCTAATGAAGTCCGTCTCAAATGCAGGGCATTCGAGCTCTTCCGAACTTCACTGTCGACATCTTCAGTCCCTGAGGGGAAAGACTACTCTTGGGAGAAGCAATTTGATTTTTTCAATCAGGAAAGCATGGTGGGTCGCTTGAAACTTAAGAGACATGGCAAGACATCGAGTGCAAGAAGCAACGGAAGAGTTATTTGGTGGAAAGGAACCCAAGATGGGCAAATGCCTTTGCTTCCTTCCAAGATCATCACCTACTGCTTTCCAAAGCATTTCTCTAGTTGTTAACTTTTGTGCGATAAAATGCTGGTGAAGATAGCTGACCGGACAATGAACTGAAACCCTTCGGGCCACAGCTGAAGGGACAAAAGAAAGCCTTCTAGAACCTTGCAAACACCACTCTTCCTCCTGGTAACACAGAGGTAGGAAGTCATAGCCATCCCTAAAAGGAGACCACAAGCTTTGGAAAGAATTCCAACAATAAGGGCCTGTCCCAGGACTCTGACTCACCGGTCTTTGACAATTGCATTGATCAACGGATTTACTTCCTTTATTCGGTCAATATAGGCATTGATGACATCTATACACTTCACCTGCAAAATGAAAAACAAAACACCCCGCATCAAGAAGCAAGCAGCATCTTTTGCAGAGTCTTCATGAATATTTATGGAACACCTACCTTGAGCATGGGCACGATGAGAGGCAGAACAGGCACAGCCAAGAATACAAGAGGGATTGTTCTCAAAAAAAAACTCACCATCTAGTGGGCATAGGTATAGGGCGCAAATAGCTATAACACAGAGTCCACTGTAAGTACTACAATGGAAAAGGGAGATAAAGCAAGGTGGAGGAAAGGTCATGATGGAGGGAGCCATTTGTATCAATGTATGGTGGCAAAAATGAATGAAACACGTAGCCAGGGGGTCTCAAATCGCCAAAAAACCAAGCCAGAGACTGTCTCCTGTGTACAAGGAGCTCACCTCCTGATAGGACAGATGGACAAGTAGTGAGTTGCAACTACAAGCTGGCCAGAAAAGCCAGTAGTTCTTGGGGTACAACAGCAAAGGCGATTGGGACATATCCTGGATGCCATTTTCACTGATAAAGAAGCCATATCTGTAGGTGATGGTGAATGATTTGACCCACCTGCAGAAGCTGTTACCAGGTCTTATCTCCACAGAAAGTGATTCCCTGGATGATGGCTTCAAGGGCTGGGTTAGGAAGCAGGGCCAGTGGCCTTGGGGGTGGCGTGCTGCTTCCCAGCAGTCCTGGGATATTGTCTTTGATAATTGGCCTCCTGTCTATCCCTCAAGGTCCCTTTGTTGCTCAGCTAGGCTGGCTTGACTGTCACGGAGGTGGGGATCTGACCTGCATTCTGGAGGCAATGACTAGGAAGGAGATATTTTAGGAAAATTCGGACTGTAGGACTGTGTAGGACAGAGTAGAGAGGGAAGGGATGGGCAGGCAGGGAGACCAGTCAGAACAGCTGCTGTTGAGAGGGACAAACAGATGACAGAAAAGTAAAGAAAGTCAGGCAGGCTCCCGGAAGTCACCCCCCTGGACTTAGAGAGCTGCTCTCAGTGGCTCCCCCAGCTGAAGGTTCCCCCCCCCATTATCCCACACTTCAGCCAGTTTTCTTCCAAAGGTGGGGCCAGGCACATGGTAGGGCAAGACTGAAAGTTCAGAGAGAATAGGAAGAGAGAGGACTGATGGAGAGAAGAATTGCATTCCGAGAAGAAGGATAAGAGAACTCGAATAATAGTCGTATGGGGCCGGTGGTGAGGGGAGAAACTGGACTGCAAAGGATTATTGGAAATCAAATGGAAGCTGCAGGAATCCAGAGGTCCCTCATCGAAGACATTTAGCAGTAAAAGAGAGCAGAGGAACTTCAAGCATTGGTGAGGGGTGAGAGTCAGTGGATGGATGGGGAAGGGATTAAATGTGGTCTCAAGCATGAGCAAAATTATCTTTAACTCTTCCCCAGCAACGAGATGGATTAGGAGCCCTCAACTAGAACTCTTTAACATGGAATGCTGGGAGACAGGGCTCGCTCCCATTCGCTACCGGGGACAGGCGCAAGATGGGGGCCAGACGACTTCCAAGCCTTCTTGTTCTCCATCACTTGCCTATTTCTAGAGCAAGGGTTCTTCACTCTGTGAACTTTAAAAACTAGATTCTGATAATGCTCTCTGGTTGTTTGTTTGAAGCCCTCACCTTCTGCCTTCGAGTCCAGACTGTGCCAGTCCCAAGGCAGAAAAGTGGTAAGGGCTAGACAATTGGGGGCAAATGACTTGCCTAGGCTCATACCGCTAGCCAGTGTCTGGGGGCAGACTGTCTGTAGAGACAGTCTCTAGGCCTGGTTCTCTGGGCACTGAGCTGCCCCCTTCACTGTCTTTCAATATAGTCAGTTGCCTTTGTGCTTCTGGGAAAGGCTCCCCAGGCCTCGGCAGACTGACTGCCACAGGGCTCCAGGACACACCAAAAGGCAACAAGCTTCCCCTCCCGCTTTAGAGGGTACTCAGTGCACAGAAAGCTCTGGCTCGGAGCAGGGAGAACTAGAACCCTGGAAGTCTGGGCACGATCAGCTGATTCAGTGGCCCCCTCCCCAAGTTTTGCTTCCTTCAACCAGGGAAGCAAGAGTGGCTCCCGTCTGAAAGGGCATGAGGTTGACCTTCTGCGAGTAAAGCACCAGAAAATCATGTCGACACTGAAACAGAGAAGGGAATTGGGGTTCTGGTGCTGCCTGGAACCTCCAGAAAGTAAAGTAACGAAGTGTGCAGCTGGGTCACGGAATCACTGAGACAGGAGCAAACTGGGGAAACATAGCCTAGGCAGCAGCAGCATCACCAGCAGCAGCAGCAGCAGCAGCAGCATCACCAGCAGCAGCAGCAGCAGCAGCTCAGGGCTGGAATTCCTCAAAGGGATCATGTGCTAAGTGAAGGGCACTCTGTGGGGTACTGAGCAAATGCCTCTGCCCCTCGAGGAGCCCGCCGGGATTGCTCAGTTTTCTGAGGCACCCTGGCCTTTCCGCTTTGGTACATTAGTAGGAAAGGACTAAATCTGTTGATTTCTAGAGCTGAACCGAGGCTCGCCAGCTCCTTCTCTAACACGGAAAGGCCTGGAGAGTGAACTCTCTTCTGGCCCAGAGTACGCAGTAAACTGCTACTGTCCCAGCTGCCTCTGCACACCCCAAACCTACGGAGACCCCCTGGCTGCTAATTGTTGAGATTCAGCATTTCTGATGACGGGCAAGTCCCACTTTCCTTCCGATGTCCTCACAGGCCTGACGCTGGACCAGCCCAAGCTCCCCAGCTGCAAGAAGAATGGAGCCGAGGGGAACTGGCACATAGAGAAGAGAGAGGAAGCCCGGGTGGGCGCAGATCTTGGTTTGGGGGCTCCCTAAAGTGAGCCAGCTGGAGGATCCCTCGCTCAGTCCTGCTCCTCATGACCCCGGGATCTCAGCCACATGAGGTTGGGGGTTTGGCAAAGCTACTGCCTTGCTTTGCCATTTCCTTCTCCAGCACATTTTATGGAGGAGGAACTGAGGCTGACAGGGATCACCCTGGTAGAAGGGCCTGATCTTGCTGCCTCAGATGGAGTCCGAATTTACCAAATGTGGAGATTTCCAGATTCGAGGCTGTCGGTGCCAGGGTGGCTTCTCCCCAAAGGCCTGTTCAAGGCCTAGGACAGGGCGTCCAATCTTGTTCCCAACGAACATCTGGAGCTGTCCAGGGCACAGAAGGCTGCTGGCCACTTGCTAGATAGACCATACTAGGCAGGTCAAGGAGTTTGGGGGCTAGCCTAAGTGAGTACTCCTAAGCCACTGGGACGTGAGCCTCAGTTTCCCCCTTTGTTAAGGGAAAGGAATAGATGGTTGGTATGGCCATTGTCAGCCTTCAAGACCTAAATGACAAGAGTTGCTAAATGTGTGGGATGGGGGAAGGGGGGGCAATGTGACCTGAAAGAGAATGATGAGGAGGTGGGGCGGGGAACAAAAGTAGAGAGGGAAGATGACAGAAGGAGGGGGAGGAGGAGAAGGGGGCGGGGCGAGAAGGAGCGGCATGGACAGGGACCAAGGCCAAAGAACCCAAGAATTGGCTCGTTGGGGTAAACCGCCTGACCCCGGAGAAGAGGTCTGGGGGCGGGGCCTGATAGGGGTTGGGGGCGTGGAAGCTGCCCCGCGGCTGCGAGAGCCGGTTTGGCGGGGCCCGAGAACTGCAACTCCCAGAAGGCATTGCGGCCTGCCAGGTCGTCTCGCTACGAGGCCCCCTCAGGTCTCGCCGCCCGGCCAGCCGGGGGTCGCGCGCTCGGCCTGCCGCCCGCCCACCCGCCGGCGCCGCCGCCGTTGTCGCCGCCGCCGCCGCCGCCGCCGCCGCCGCCGCCGCCGCCGCTGTCTCACCTTCCTCTGGCGGATGAGCTTAGCCAAACGCAGCGCTGACAGGAGCAACAGGGACTTGCTGGTGGGCTGGGCTGCACGGGGGCCGCCGAGGCGCCGGCTGTAGTCGAAGGCCCGCGCGGCCATCCCGAAGAGGCCGATGAGGAAGCCGATGGCTCGCATCAGCAACAGGAGGCCGCGGGTGGTGAGCGACAGTGCCATGACTGCTGCCGGGAGCACGGTCGCAGCGCTCCTGGGCGCCTAGGCGCGCCTAGGCATCTTTTAAAGCGCCTACCCACAATGCCCCGCGAGGCTCCGGGCGCTGTGCCACAGCTGCCCAGGCCGGGTCGGTGTAGGGCCGGGGAGCGTCTCGGCCAGCTCTCTCTCCCCAGCACGGGCCGGAAAGGACTCTTTTTTTTTTTTTTTGCCATCGAAACGGTGAACTTGGCCCAGCGCCCGGTGCTGGGAGGCATTGCCGAGTGAGTGAGTGAATGAGTCCTGGGCGCCCCCTTCCCTGAAGGTAGTTTCGGAGGAGCCCCTGTGGGGGAAGCTCCACCTCCGCTCAGTTGCCCCATCCTGAGGGCTCCCGGGTGTGAGTCACCCTGGCTCTGGGGCTGTGCAGCTTCCACCTGTTGGGCCCGTTTCTGCCTCTGGCCCGCTGAACTTACCCAATTCCTCTGGTCTCTGGCGAGCCATCAGAGAGGTGGAGGCCTCCGGCAGCCTTGCCTGTGCCAGGAGGACTAAGTGGCCCCTGGGCACGCGCCGGCAGCCAGGCTCCTGCGGGAGGGGGCCAGGGGCCAAAGGGAGGCGCCAAAGTGGCTGCTGCCCCTGGGGGCTTCGCTGGCTTCTCCAGCGAGTCACCTCCGTGTCGGGTGAGCTTGCCCAGCAGAGCCCTGAGCCCCTGCAGTTCCACACAAGACCCTCCACCAGGAGCAGGCTCGTCCATGTTTACATAGCACCTACTGTGTGCCAGGTGATGAGCTAATAAGCCCTTTACCGGTCTCCTGAGGTGAGGGCTTTTATCCCCATTGTATAGAGGAGGAAGCAGAGGCCAACAGGGATTAAAGGACTTGGTCACATAGACAGGAAGGATTTGAACTCAGCTCCGGGCCCAACACTTTATCCACTCTAGCACATCTATAAAGAGGATTTGAGGAACTCATTCAGCCCTCACCTGAACATCCTTTCCAATGGGCCAGTAGCTAATTAGGAGGTGGTCCATTAAACTATCCATTCCTCCTCCGCTTGGCCATGTCATAATGGGCTCACCAGCCAGGAAAAGTCCTCGTTCCCTTCCTTTCTTCTTAATCCTGAGGTGTTGAAAGAAGAGCATTCCTCAAGTCCCTCAGCCCCCTGGTAGGCCCCCCTCCCCGTTCTTGCTATAGACAGGCCAACACACACCCAGATGAGCACGTGCATGCCATCTGGAGGTATATATTACAGGGCAACATATCTGTCCACTCCCCCAATCACATATTTAACTGGCCCCGTGGACAAGCCTAGGAGCCATTCTGAGACAGGCAGAGTAGGGGAAAGGGGGGGGGGTGGATTTTTTCCAGGCCAAGACAATGATCTAGTCTTTCCCCCAAACAAACTCCACCCTGCTTCTAGAGGAGGAGGGATTCCAGGCTGCCTTTGCTCAACTCCTGGGGAAGTGTGGAAAGCTGTTCCTCAACATTCCTGGCTTCTCATACAGAACTAATCCCTCTCCTCCCATCTACCTTCCATGGGACTGGACCTTCTGCCATCTATCTCCTTGTCATGCCAAAAGCCTTCCAGGGATCGGGCGATCAATCTACCAGCACCCTCCTAATGGCTGGCTCCTTTTCTTGCTGCTCCTGGCCTAGGTGGTTTCCCCTACCACCACCCTGGCCCCACCATCTGCCTCATTTTGAACAGCAACTATAATTACATGTCATTACGCTGGAGATGCAGAACACATGCGTATCAGTTTAGTCCTAGTTCTGTCAGCAACCAGCCATATGATTGGACAAATCATTTCTTCCCTTGGATCTCAGTTTCTTCATCTGAAAGCAAGGGGAGTTGGACTGCACGACTGTTGGGTCCCCATCAAGCCCTACCAGCTTACGGAATCCCAATTCATACGTTTCCCCAAGTTCTTTTGTCACCCATTCGGACTGGGTGCCCGAAGTTCCCTTTTGTCTCTGATAGTCTGCGATTCGAGATCTGCCATCTCTGTCTGACTCAGAATGCTTTTTTGCATAGAAACATGCTTAGCAGCCCAGACCAGCTCACGAAAGTCTGTTTGCCCCATAATTTAATCTTTGTCTCGCCATCTTCCCTCCCTTGGCCATGCCATCTACTGTCCTGCCGACAGCTATCACTTCTCCCTGGATGACGGCCAGATCAGTATCGCCCAGCCTGCTCTGCCTCACTCCAGGGCTGTAGTCTCAAGCCTCCAGCAGCCCCATGATTCTTTTCATCCAGGATGTTCCTCGCTGTGTGAACCAGATCAAAGTCATCTGGAACTTCTCCAGCCTCAAACTGCTCCCCATCTCCTCTCCTTCTGTGGATGGCACCGTTGTTTTCCTGGTCACTTAGGTTTGAAATGAGTAGAGTGCTGCTCTCCACCAAGGCCAGAATCCCTGCACTGGAACCCGGCCTCCAGCACCGAATAATAACTGGCAGCCCAGGCAGCTCACTTTCTCACCAATCTGCACCAGGGGAATAAAAATACCCCAAGCACCCTCCTCTTTCAGTTGGGCCCGCACTTAAATGAGATAAAGCTGGGAAAGTACTTCCCCCACTTTAAATCACTCTGAAAAGGCAAGGCCCTGGCATCTTCAACTCTCTCTCCCGCAGGGATCAAGTGGCTGCTAAATTCTCTCAATTCTAATTCCAACAACATCCCTTAATATGCCTTTTTGATCCCATGACAGATATTACTGAGACCCTTATCACCTCTTACCTGATTATTGTCTCCTAATTTGACTTCCTACCTCCATTCTTCACACTGATGCCCAGATTTTACTAGTGTCCTGTTCTGATTGTGACTCCTCTACTCCAAGGTCTTCAGTGGCTCACTGTTGTCAGAAAAAAGTTCCAACTTCCTAGCCAGGCTGCTTGAAGGCAAGAGCAGTGTTTTTGCTTTTCTTTATGTCCCCAGAGATCAACACAGTGCCTGACATAGTAAGTGCTTAATGAGTGCTCTGTCTGTTTCTGTTTTGATCAATTTAGATGTATGTCTTGGATAAACTCTGTTCAAAGCCTAAAGGAATTAGTTGGGGAGGGGGTGGGGTTCACTCATTGCCTTAGCCCCTACACACATACTGCTCAATGAATGTGGAGAAAATCACGTGACAGTTTGGGCAGGGGCCACTATAAATCAATGCCATGCCACTCCGACAGGGCCCTTACTGTGGCTAGACAATCCTGCTATTCCTTCCTTATCTACTCACTATCTCACATGATGAAATGGCTTTACTCCTGGCAAGACCAGCCCCTCTTCATGCTTAAATGATCCCATTCCATTCTGTCTCCTCCAACAGACTGGCCCTTCCATCATCTCCACTCTCTCATGTATCCATCCCTATCTATTGACTCTTTCTCTGAAAAAACTCTCACTTGATCCAGCCATCTCTAGCTATCATCCTATTTGTCTCCTGCCCTTAGCGCCTAAACTCCTCAATAAGGCCATTCACAATGCACGCCTCCACTCACGCTCTTCTTACAATCCATCCTCCACAGACGATCTATAGTTATTCCACAGAATCTACTCCAAAGTTACCAATGAACTCTTAGTTGCCAAATCCCATCCTTCTCACTCCTCATCCTTTTCTCAGTCCTCATCCTTCTTAACCTCTCAGCAGCCTTGAGACACTGGCCATTGCCCTCTCCTCCTTGATATTCTCTTCCCTCTAAAGGGAAACTTCTCTCCTGGTTCTCCTACCTTTCTGACTATTGTCTCCTTTTCTGGACCCTCTTCCAGATCACTCCTTCTAATTGTTTTCTCCCTGTAATAAATAAAAATGAATCTTGGAGACTTTATACTAAAGTTTAAAGTATTTGTTAGTAAAGAGAAAGAAGATATATCCAGCCTAACTACTCAAAGCAGAAGCATTGCTTCTGCTTCATCAGGTCGTAGATTTTTAGCAAGCCCTGGTTCATGGGGGCCCAGCTAACCACATGGTCAGGCCAGACAAATGAAGGCCAGCCAAGGAGTGGACTTGAGTTCAGGAAAGGAATCCTACCAAAGAGCCAAGTTCCCAGGTTCCCAGCCCAACGTGCACTGCTGCACCTTTTTGCAGAGATGGCTCACATAAATGAGTGTTGGGATGGCTGACCAGTAAGAGAGTTTCTTTCACAGCCAAAAAATGACAAGAGTCCCTAGCCCGCTTCACACTGGCTTTTTAAGCTCGGTCTAAATCCTTCCCCTAAGATTTTCTAATTGGCCAGTGTTTCACTTCAGCCCCTCCATGTTGTATCCCTTGACTTCCACCAGTCAGGAATTTTTGCCTGCCATGCTGACAAATTGGCAAATTAAGACACACGACTCTGTGATTCCTGAGTCTTCTGGGATTGGGTTCAAGACTACTTTGGTGATCTCATCAACTCCCACAGATTTAGTGACCATCTCTCTGCTGATGATTTTCAAATCTCCCCATCCTACCTCAAACTCTCTGCCTTGTATCTCCAACTCTTTCAGTCATCTCAAACTATATGCCCTATAAACACCTCAAACTGAACATTCCCCAAACAAACCTTATTATCTCTTCCCCTACACCCTCTTACCACCATCCTACCAACCCCTCAGGCTCACCACATAGGAGTCATCCTGGACTCCTCTTCACTCTCTCTTACCCCTCATATTCAATCTTATGCCAAAGCCTGTCAACTTCATCTTTGCAAGATCTCCCTTCCCTCCTGATACTGCCACCACTCTGGCACAGGCCTTCACCTTATGCCTGGATTCTTGAAACAGTTGCTGGGGGGTCTGCCTGCCTCAAGTCTCTCCCAATTGCAGGTCATCCCCCAGTTAGCCACCAAAGTGGTCTTCCTAAAGCACAGATCCAACCATGTCACCCCCATACTTGATAAACACCAGGGACTCCTTATATTGTCTCTAAGCTCAAATCCAAAATGCTGTTTGACATTCAAAGCCCTTTATAATCTAGCGCCTTCCTACAATATTGTTCCATCCAGTGTCACTGGCCTCCATTTCCTAGCTCCAAGGCGTGGGGCTGTACCCTACATCTGGAATGCTCTCTCTCCTCTTCTCTACGATCTGACTTCCAAGGCTTCCTTTAAGTATCAGTTCAAATCCTGCCATCTACAGGAAGAATCCCCCAGGTCCGTTTAATTCTAGTCCCATCTCTCTAGGAATTATTTCCTATTTATCCTATATATAGTCTGCTTTGTGTGTCTGTATATGTGTGTGTGTGTGTGTGTGTTTGCATGTTGTGAGCTTCTTGAGGGTAGGGACCGTCTTCTGCCTCTTTTCTTTTTGCATTCACAACTCTTGGCACATAAGAGGCATTTAATAAATATTGCTTCATTGATGGAATCACCCTGCCAACATCTGCTTGAAGATCTTTATTGTCAGGAAATGTCAGTGCCGTTGAAGGCAGCTGCCCATTCCCTCTGAGGAAAAAGTGTCCTGTGAGAGCTACGGCACATAGTCCCTCTAGCTTAGGCCTCACTATCTCTGCCCCTGGAACCTCCTTCTGTCTTCTGGTTGGATGCCGGATTCCAGAGTGCTCGGAATATTGGCAATACAATGACATGGAACCGTTAGCAAGAAGAGTCGTAGTTGTGATGTGGTCTTAAAACGTATTTAAAGGGTTGTCTAAAACGTTACAGGATCTGAAGCCGTCTAGCTCAGTGCTCAGTTGGCATCTCAGAGCCATTTTACAGAGGTTGCTTTGTTGACTTATGGTAAAGCATTTTTAATAAAACCATTGAAGCTGATTTTAAAAATCATTGATTTGCTCTTTACCTTGCCATGAGACTGGAAGCTTTCTTAACAAAGGTTGGCTTGTTTTGCGGAGAAACTAAAAAAATGCACTCGGAGCAAAAGTCATTCATCTTAATTTGCTGAATATGTAGACAGCAGCCAAAATGCCAGTAGATGCAAAAGTCAGTTAGATCACCGGGCTCTTGCCTCCATCGATCAATCTGTCAGTCCATAAATATTGGCTAAAGGCTCAGTACTGTGTTAAATGTCACAGGGAATACGAGAGAAGTCTAAGCCCTGATCTCTACACCGAAGGAGCATAGGGTCTAGTTGGGGAAGTAAGTCTCATACATGAAACAACTGAAGAAAAATGCAGAAAGTTGTTTTAATTGCAATGTTGAGCTCTCCAGCCTGGACAAAAACAAATGGGTGTGCTGGATAGTTAGCTGCAAAGCAGGTAGTTCTTGAGCAAGTCCTTGAAGGATGGGAGGAGGTGGAGGGTGGAGTCATTCCAGGTCCCTGTGCCTATACCTGTGAAAAGGAAGGTGGCTGTGGGGGCAAGATGGCCTCCTTGATGCTTGTGACCCAGCTTTAAGCTTTGCTTGCTTTCCAGCCTGACAATTGATGAACACTGGCACATCTGGCCAGTGTCCTTGTGAAGCACTGGGCCTGGAGAGAAGTCATCCTTGTCAGGGCAGGAAACTGCCGTGGTCCAAGTACTTCCTAGGGTCTATTCTCATTGGTCTGCAACACACACGCTTTATCTGACCGGGAATGATCTCTTAGGCCGCCACTGATACAAAAAGGCTTTCCAAAACGGCCCTGGCCCCATTCCATCTCCATTCCCCCAGTTCTGAGGAGAGCAAATAGCTTCTGACAAGAAATTGGGGCAGGGGAGTTGGGAGGGCCAGTTTTATGTGTGCCAAGTCCTGTGCGGACATTCTCTCATTTGATCTTCCCAGCAGCCCCAAGTTTTAGATGGGAAAACCAACATGCAGAGAGGCAAAGTGGTTACCCCAAGACACATAGCTAGTAAGGAGGATTTGAACCATTTCTTCATTCTAATTCCAGTGCTTAAAGCACTGGGCCCCGAGGAGGAGGGAGCAAAGGGTAAGGGCATGCTAGCCCAGTTTGAGAACCTCTGACATAGAAAATGCTGGTTGTGCTGCAAAGCTGGGGTGCACCCCCGGTAGCAGTAGAGATGCACACCCACAGAGGCACCCACCCAAACACAGACACCTGAACAGGCACAATTCATGCCCCTACAAAGGCTTTGATGCACAGGAATGCTTTCCCAACCCAAACGAATGGATGACTTCTCATGGTGATGGACAGTGAATGAAGAGATGGGCAGAGAAAATGGGACAAAGGTACATCCTGAACAATAAGTGGGGAAGTTAGCATAGGGAGAGGGAGCCAGGCTCCTTAGTGGGGTGAGCAAAGAGAATGAGCTTCATGGCAGCCATAAGTGGGGTTCAAAATTGTAGCAGGATCCAAGCATGGGAAGCAGGGGAGCAGAGATTAGAAAATAAGGGGAATAGTCTGCTGTCAAGAATCCACTCAATCAGTCAGCTCAGAAATCAAGCAGGTCCTGGGGAAACCCTGAGATCAGACACGATTCTCATCTGCAGGGAGCTCAAGGTTCAAAGGACAGAAGATATCATCAAAGAGAGCTACAAAGCACATACAGTATTACCTATGCACATGAAATGAGTTGCAAAATAGGACATGAGGTGAGGTCTGAGCAGAAGTTTTTATCAGTTGGGCTAAGGGTGTGGGGGAAGAAAGGGCAGACGGACATTAAAAAGGCTTCCCAGAGGAGGCCACTTTCAGTCAGTTGGCTTTGCAAAGGATCCATTCTAGGAATTCAGTAGGAAAGGCAAAAGACAGAGCACGATGATAGGGAATTTTGTCATTCAGTTGTTTTTCAGGCATGTCTGGGACTCCATCTGGGGTGTTCTTGGTAGAGTAGTTTGCCATTTCCTCCTCCAACTCATTTTATAGCTGAGGAAACTGAGGCAAATGGAGTTAAATGACTTGCCCAGGATCATACAGCTAGTAAGCATATGAAACCAGGTTTGAACTCTGAAAGATAAGTGTTCCTGACTGCAGACCCAGTACTCTATCCCCTATGCAACCTAGCTGCCTTCTCCCCAGTCACATTGGGTATACTGTGTGTGTGTGTGTGTGTCTGTGCGTGTGTGCGTGTATCTATAGGTGTACACATCATCGCTCAAAGTTAGACTCCAAGTTCCTTGAGGTCAGGGACTGTTATAGCTTTTGTCTGTAGCATACCTCTGGGCTCACTCCCCCAACATGCATAGGCATGAGTGGATTGGGTCTCTAGAGGATGTTGACTACTATTCTAAGGATTCTACAGAGAGCCCTGTAGATGACCATCTTCCTGTAGTTCAGGAGCCCCAACCTGTGTGCTTCCCATTAACAATCAGCCATCAACAACAACTCATATGATTCTTTCAAAAAGACAAAATTAGTCAAATGTCAAATTTCCTCAGATGGCTCTTAATCAAGCAAAGTAAGAACATTCAACATTAGGAAAACCATCACTATCATTCATCCTATTAGAAACCGAAATATCCAAGACCCCCTGATCATTTCAGAAGGCACCAAAAAGCCTTTGGCATGGTACAACACTCTTGTGCTACAAATTACAGGCAGAGAGAAACTTTGAAAACTAGATCATGAAAGCATCTTTCTACAGGCAAAAATCAAGTTCATATATGCAATGAAGACACACTTGAACCTTCTCCATTAAAAAATAGAAGTGGAACAAAGATGCCCACTCTTGGTATTGTTATTTGGTGTGGTTTTGGAAATGCTAGCTTTGGCAGTAAGACAGGAGAAGGGAATTAAAAGGATAAAGAAGGGTAAAGAAGAGGGAAAAACTATCCCTGTTTGCTGGTGATTTGATGATTCACTTGGAAAGCTCCAAGATTATAAGGAGAAATTTAGTTAAGTAGCTTTTAATTTTCTGTTAATATCTTCTGCTTTCATAGTGATAGTTGTATCAGTTATTAGTTGATTGAATAACAATATAAGAAGTGATCATTACTAATTGTAGGTGTGAATAAAAAGTCATTGTAATTAGCCTGATTTGTAGTGATAGGAAAAAGATTGAGCTTTTGGTTTTCTACCCTAGTTTGCAAAATAACCATGATTCAACACATTTCATCAGCATGTGGGGTGTGAAGGTAGAAGAAGATGTCAAAACCTTTTCCCCATTTTCCTCCTGGTTTTGATATATCTTATAGGGCTTCATTGCCCTGCTAGGTAGAGGGGTCCCCCCCTTCAAGAAAAGAAAATCCCCCTCTTCAAACCTTCTTTGCCACTCTTTGTACTCTTTGAATAACGGTATAAATATCCGTCAACTGTAACACTTGGGGTCTCTGACCATGCTGGGGATATCTGTAGACCCTGACTTTGTGACTGTAGTGCTCATGATCAAGTCGGTTTTACTCAGAAGATTTGTGCTCAATCTTTTTCTTTTTGCAAGATACTAATTGAGGCTATTAATAATTTCAGCAAAGTTACAGGCTACAAAGTAAATGCTTAGAGAATAACGTTTCTCTATAATAATAACAAAACCCAAGAAGAAAGAAAATAACTACAAATTGCATCAGGTATCTAGGAATCACCTCCCACAGCACAAACAGACTTCTATAGATTCAGTTACGAAGGGCTCAACTATTCAGTACTTATGGCCAGGCCAGGCCAGGATACCAAAAATGACAATACTCCCCAAATTAATTTGTACCTTTAGTGGTAGGCCAGTCATCAAAGCCATCTGGTATCGGTTAAAGAACAGAGGAATAGACCAGAAAAGGGAGATTCAGAACCAATAAATCCAGAAACAATTACCCAGTGTTTGATAAAGTGGAAAACATGAGTTACCCAAGGAAGAACTCTCAATTTGATTAAAAAAACTTCTGGGGAAACTGGAGGTCAGTCCTGCAGAAATTAGGCTTAGACCAAGAACTCACAGCACACTCCTTGATATATTCTAAATGGATGTGTGGCTTAGACTTTGGGGGATAATGGAGGATAGAAGGAAGGGCCTGGCATGCCATGCTTAATAGGGACATGAACAGTCCAAGATATAGAAACAATTCACAGGAATCTATTGATAAACTAATAACCATTCCCCAGTAGAAGAAACAAATGTTAAAGGAGGGGAAGAGTTTCCCAAAGAACTGCAAAGTATTCAAAACCACATGAAAAAATGTTCCAAATGCCTAAAAATAAGAGAAATGCAAATCAAAACCACTCTGAGGTTCCACCTCATACCCTTCAAATTGGCAAAAAGCACTAAGAAAAAGGGCAAGTCAATATTGGAAGGGGCACGGGAAGATGGGCCCACTAATTCATTGTCGGTGGACCTCTAAGGTCCATTTTGGAAAGCAATTTGGAATTGTGCACAATATATCTCATACACTTTGAACCAGAGACTCCATTGCTAAGATTGTGTCCTGAGGAATCTACCAATAAGCAAAACCAGTGCTCCTATATTCCAAAATGTTTATAGCAGCATTTTATGTGAGAACTGAGAATTGTAAACAAAGTAGACGCCCACTGATTGGGGAGTGGCCAAACAAACTGACACGTGAATTAATGGACTATTTCTGCACTGTAAGAAATAATATAGAGAGCCAATGAAGGATCTACATGACCCAACCTCTCCCTTGGAGGTGGGCGGTCCACGGCTATTACACATTGTACGGGCTTTGGGGCTTTTTCAATGTATCAATCAGTTGTGCTGGCTTTTTTTCTTCCCATCTCAAAAAAAGCTGTTTATTATTGTATGGGATATCTCTCAAGGAGGAAGGGATACTAGAGATAATTTTGATGTAAGAAACAGAAAACATCAATAAAAAATTAGGGGTTTTTAAGGCACAAGACATCATAGAAATATGAGTGTTATGACATTTAACTGTTTCATGTGAAACAAGGCGGAATTGCTCTGTGGATGCTCCTCGTATGGAGGAGGAGGCACCTGTGTTCTTTCTGGGGTTGTTATTATTGAACAATTGTGTGTGATTCTTTGCGACCCTGTGGGCACACTATCCATGGGGTTTTCTTGGTAAAGATACTGGAGTGGCTTGCCATTTTCTTCTCCTGTTTTATTCAGGCAAGGGTTAAATGACTTGCCCAGGGTCACAAAGGTCTGACTTGAATTCTGGTCTTTCTGCCCCCAGGCCCACTGCGACATGTAGCTGCTCAGTACTAGTTACTAGATACCAGTATCCTCTGGACTAGCTTGTACACATGATCTGTCATATCCTACAGTACTTAAAATTCTCCACCATAATTGGAAAGTTTGGGAGCTGGAGTGAATATCCTTCCTTGATATGTTCTTTCATACCCAAACAGAGTAGAAAACCTGCTTCTCATCAGTATTAATGCCAATGCTAAGGGGTATATAGATTGGGCTTCCCACAGGCTGATTTGGCCTCACCTTTCCTGTCCTTGAGATGTTCCATGGGCACCTCTTCAGTTGGGAAAAATTGTTCCCTCAGAGCTGGGGCAGTGATACCAAGATTTTGCTGTGCATGCTCCCACCCTAGAGAAAGAACACAGCTGGACTGGAGCAGCTGCAGCCACTTTGAATGTGGGATGTCCCCTGTGATGCCTGTGGTGGGACCAGGCACCCTATGAAGATGCTGTTATGGAATAAGTTGGGCCCAAATGAGACCACTTTCCTCGCCAGCCAAGCTGACTAAAGCCTTCAAGACCTGGGCTACATTGTGACTCCTTTATCCCAACCCTGAACGGCACTTTAATGGGTGGCATCCATTCTTGCTCTTGAACCTTATCTCAAAGTAGAAAGTCTGGGGCTATTCCTTCAGGATCTCTAGGACATACTTTGGGAGTCTTTTGTTGAGCATCTCTCCCATCCCCCTTTGAAAGGCTCAACCCTCACTTCCCCCTCTTTCCCAGTTTTAAGCTAGGCTTATTTGCTGGAGAGCGAGAGAATAAAAGAGAAAGCTTCTTCAGGGAAATGACTTTAACCTTCTAATTTCTGCCCTAACCTTGATTTTAACTTGTGACAAGCCCATCCCCAAACCTTAGGGGAGAGAGCTTAATGTCCTTTAGGGAACCAGATCCTGAAGTTCTCATTCGGTATTGTCTCCCTACTTTGGAGGGGCTACGTTATTCCTTGTTCCAGAAGCCTTCAGGTGAGGAAAATGGGGTTGCTTCTGAGTCCCAACTCAGTTTCTTCTTTTCATCCCAGGATGCACTGTAAAACGGTCATCTGGGGATGGAGGTGCAAATGCTGCTTCATATTGAACCTTATTCCTCTAATGGGGATGGCGATGTGAATGATAGTAAAAGGTCTGGGAAGCTCATTGGGTATTCTGGGCCCTCAAAGGCTCTTTGGGCTTCAGTGGGGATGTCCAGGTGATAGAGACAAAGTAGAAGTGTCCAAAGACTCAAGATTTGTGGAGGGGCAGACTGTGCTGCCAACTATGCCAAATGAAGGGGGCAGATGTGCTCTATACTGTTTGTGCAAGTTGTAGGGTGGCCTACTTTCCAGAGAATACTGAGATACCAAAGAAAAGGGGCCCATGCCAGCTTGGTTGTTAATAGATCTTCTTAGGGTTAATTGGAAAGCTGACTCATAAAAGGTCAGTCATCCTGGGTGGGAGGATATGTAGCAGGACAAGAGCAAATGGATCTCCTCCCCCAGGTCAGGTGGGTATCAGGTAGAAAGAGAACAAAGAAGGCACAGTGTCAGGGATGGCCCATGGTCACACGCAAGTTTTCCCACAGGACAGTTGGAGCTTCTTTTGCTGTTTATATTTGCTTATGGTAGTTTATACCCTCTGTGGAGTCATAGGCCATGTTCTCTCTGACTCTTCTGAAGCATATGATCCAGCTTGTATTTATCAAGTACAAATAGCTTTAGAATAGGAAAGAATCCATCCGGTCCAACTCTTTCATTTCCACAGAGCAAACTGAGGCCTAACCTATTGCAGAAGAGGGAAGGGGTTTGTTCAAGTTCAGCCAAATCTTCTGGTTACAAATTCAGTGCTCTTTCTACTTTCTCCTTCAAATGGTTTAACTTGTTTTTTCTTTCTTTAAGCCCTTACCTTCTGTCTTGGAATCTATACTAAGTATTAGTTCCAAGGCAGAAGAGCAGTAGGAGCTGGGCAATGGAAGTTAAATGACTTCCCAGAGTCATACAGCTAGTCGAAGGCCATATTTGAACCCAGGACCTCCCATCTCCAGACCTGGCTCTCTATCCACCAAGCCACCTTGCTGCCCCTAGTTTAGTTTAATTGTTTTTCTAATCATCTGTCTTTCCTTTTATGGTAACCCCATTAAGCAAGTTTTAAAAACAAAACAAAATCCCTCAACAAGTAGCTACACAGTCTAGCCAAACAAATCCCCCACATTAGCCACGTCTAAAAAGTTGTCTCTCTGCATTTAAGAGTTGCCCTTCTATACGGAGGGGAGTAGTGTTGTGCACTCATGGCTTATTGTTCCGTAAGGTTTTTCATAGTTGGATCCTCCTCAAATGTTATCATTATAGGAATTGTTCTCCTAGTTCTGTTCACGTCTCACTGCATCAGTTCATAAAGGCCTTCCAAGTTTCCTCTGAAGTCATTCATTTGATCCTTTCTAATGGCATGATAATATTCCATAACATTTTTATACTAGTTAGTTTATTCTTTTTGGCTATCAGTAGGGAAGCTGCTATGAATATTTTTGTAGATCGAGTTCCTTGTTCTCTTTCCTTCATGTATTTGGTCTATAGGCTTCATGGTAGTATAGCAGAGTTAAAAGGTATGCAGGGTTTGATAATCTACTGCGTGTAGCTCCAAATTGCTTTCCAGAATGGCTGGGTAGGCATTCTGGGAGCTAAGAGGGAAGAGCAAGGGGTGCTGAGCTCTCCCAAACTCTCTAAACACACAAAACAGAAAATAGCACACCTCAAAACAAAGAGAAGCAGGAGGGACATGTCTCACTGGGGTGAGAAAGGAGAACAGCCCAGTGAGTGTTGCATCATGGGGAGCTTGAAGTATGCACAGCAGTCCAGAGAACTTCTACATGGCCTGAGGCAAAAAGGCTGTGCGTAGGGAGTAGTTCTACCACTTCTGCCACTTCCACTGAATAGCCCAACACAGGAGACAACAAGGAAACAGAAAGTAGGGAAAGTAGAATCCAGCTGGAAAAAAACTGCTACCAGCCTCCCCACAAGAAGCCAGCCAGTCTGGACATGCACAGTGAGGGACCAAAGACAGTCAGCTCTACTCTAAGTGCCAGAGAAGACTATATACTGCAAACTTAGAACAATGCTCCCTTCACCCAGGGGGAAAGCGGAACCTCAACAGATGAACAAGGCAGTCAGGGGGAAAAATCGTAAATAGAAAAAGGAGCAAAAGACAAAGAGAAAGCCTAACCTTAGAAAGTTACTTTAGTGACAGGGAAGATTAAAATACAAACTCAGAAGAGGAAAAGTGACAAAAAGGAAACATGTGAAACCTAAAAAGAAAGTGAGAAAGGATGTCAGGCCCCAAAAGACCTCTTGGAAGAACTTGAAAAGAAGTTAAAAAATTAAATTATTAAAGAAATGATAGAAAGATTCAATGATTTGGAAACTAGAATAGGCCAAATGAAAATAATAGGGGCAAAACACCCCCAAAACTGAAACAAACAACTCCCTAAAAACTGAGCCAAACGAAAAAGGACAAACAAAAAAAAACCTCAAGGAAGAAAATAACTTCCTAAAAGTTAGAATTGAGGAAATGGAATTTAATGACTCCATAAAGCATCAGGAAACAATAAGACAAAATTAAAAGAATTAAAAAGTAGAAAAAAATATAAAATACCTCAGTGGAAAAAACAACTGACCTGGAAATTAGATCCAGGAGAAAGAATATAAGCATCCTCAGAACACCTGAAAGCCAAGTTCAAAAAGAGCCTGGAAACCACATTACAAGAAATCATCATGGAGTACTGCCCTGATATCCTCAAATAAGAGGGGGAAATAGAAATAGAAAGAATCTACCAATCACCCCCTGAAAAAGACCCAAATCGAAAACCTCCCGGAACTATTATACCAAAATTTTAAAACTCCCAGACCAAGGAAAAAGTACTATAAGCGGCCAGAAGGAAACCATTCAAATAACATGGAGTCAGTCGGGTTTACACAAGACCTGGCAGCTTCTATATAGAAGGACTGGAAGGCATGGAATATGATATTCAAAAGGCAAATGATCCAGTCCTACAACCAAGAATCACATACCCAAAGAAACTGAACATAACCCTCCAGGGGGAAAAAAGTGGTATTTAATGAAGCAGAGGACTTCCAGGTATTCCTGAGCAAAAACAGCAACAAAAATAAAAAGAAAAGAAAATGTGATGACCGAATTCAACACAAAAAGTGAAAACTTAAGAGTTTCAATGAGACTGAATTGTGCACATTCGTAACCGAGGAGGTAATTAAGATACTTAAGCTATATATGATACTAAAGTCCTATAAGGTACTTAAAGTCATCAAGATGCTTGAAGTACTTAAACTACTTAAGAACTTGATCACTATAAGGACAGGGAAAAGGAGCATACATAGAGAAAAGTAAAACAGTACGTGGAATAGGATGGTTGATTCACTGTCCTCCCACCTCCCCAAGAAATCAAGCGAAGGGAAAGAGGAGCACATGGGGAGAAGAGAAAAGGAAAGATAGAAAGAGGTAAATTATGTCACATGGAGCAGTGGCTGGAACCTCTCACTAACTCGGTCCCTGCCCCTCTTGTAGGACCTATTCATTTCCACCCATAAACTTCAGGACAGGGGTTATGCTTGTAAAGACCTTTTCCCTTTCTAATTTTTACTACATTCGATTTATTCATGCAGAGGCTTTGACATTTTTATGTAATCAAAACTGTCCATTTTGTCTTGTGGGCTTTTTCTCTGCCCCTTTTTCAGTTGTGAACTCTTGCACTTATTCAGAGGCAATTTCTTTCTACCTTCTCTAATTTCGAATACTGTCATGTATCCATTTGGAGCTTATCATGCTATATGATATGTGGTATTGCTGCTGTCTGATTTTCCCAGCATTTTTAAACCCCTCAGCTTCCACCTTAGAATCAATAGTAAGCACTGGTTCCAAGGCAGAAGAGTGGTCAGGGCTAGGCAATGGGGGTCGAGTGACTTGCCCAGGGTCATGCAGCTGGGAAGTGTCGGGCCAGTTTGGAACCCAGGACCCCCTATCTCTAGGCCTGGCTCTCCACCCATTGAGATACCCAGCTGCCCTCTCCCAGCATTTTAAAAATCAAATAACGAGTCCTTCCTCCAGTAACTGGTATTTGTGTTTGTCAAACTCATGCTTTGGTGTCTTTTTGGCTTCTAACTGTTGGGTACTCAATCTGTTTCGCCTCTTTTTTGAAACCGCTTATTAAAAACGGGTACCAAGTCATTTTGACAGTTGTTTTCTGACACTTTGCCATTCACATTCTGGCCCTCTCCTCCTCCCGGCCCTCCCAGAGGGAGTGAATGGTCTGTTATAGCTCATACCAAATCCCCACGCTGTGGCCCATAGCTTTTTCCTCTGATTTCTCTCTGTGGTTTGGGTATTGGGACCATATTTATATCAAATTAAAAATGAGACTATCTTCTTTTTTAACTGTTGATATTTTATGTAGCATTTGAACCGTTTGGTTTTTTTTTAATGTTTGATAGAATTCAACTGGGAATTCAGCTGGTCCTGGAGCTTATTTGGTACCTTTGAGAGGCCATGTTACGACTTGCTCAGTTTCTTTTTTCTGGTCCTGGGTCACTTAAATAGTCTATTTCTTCTTCTGTTAATCTGGGTGTGTTGTAAGTATTCACCTATTTCCTGCCCATTATTAGCTTTATTAGCTTATACTTGAGTAAAATGAGTTCTGATAACTCCCTCTTCAATTTTTGTGGGTTCTCATTTTCAAGTGTTGATACATTTTTCTTTCTTTGGAAAAAAAAGGCAATCGGGGCAGCTGGGTAGCTCAGTGGATTGAGAGCCAGGCCTAGAGAAAGAAGGTCCTCGGTTCCAATCTGGCCTCCAACACTTCCCAACAGTGTGTTAAAGGCTGTGGGTACAAAGGAGAAACCAGAGCCCTCTTGCTCTCAAAGGTGACATAGCTAAATGGGATGGGAAGAGAGGGAGACTGCCTGAGCACTCCTGTGGAAGGTAGGATTTGAGATGAGCCTGAAAGGGAGCCAGGCAAGCTGAGAGGTGGAGGTGAGGAGGCCAAGAAGGACAGGCCCCCAGGCATGGGGGACAGCAAGGGAAAAGGTCAGGAGATGGAGGGGTTTGTGTGAGAAGTGGCAGATGACATTGTGGTTACAAACTAGCGAGAATGAAAGGGTAGTGATGCCATCAACAGAAATGGGGACATGTGGAAAAGGGAAATGTTTAAAAAAAGAAAGAGGTCTGTTGTTTGGGACAAGTTGAGTTTGAGATATCTCTGGGACATACAGTTTGAACAATCCAGTGGTCGATTGGTTATTTAGTGTTGAACCTCAGGAGAGACACTAGGGCTTCACATTTATATCCATGAAGTCAAGTCAGCTAAGTCCATGGTAGTAGACAGGATGAGGACTGAGAAAAGGCCATTGGATTTGGTTCTTAAGAGATCATTGAGGGGCAGCTGGGTGGCTCAGTGTGTTGAGAACCAGGCCTAGAGCAGGAGGTCCTGGGTTCCAATCTGATCTCAGACATTTCCCAGCTGGGTGACCCTGGGCAAGTCACTTCATCCCCTTTGCCTAACCCTTACCACTCTTCTGCCTTGGAGCCCATATCCAGTATTGATTCTAAGATGGAAGACAAGGTTTAAAGTAGGAGAGAGACAGACAGACAGACAGAAACGGTGAGATAATGGGTATCTTTGGAGAGAGGAATCTCTTGATGAGTTGGGTATTAAGGCCAAATTACAAAGGTTTGAAGAGCAAGTAAGAGAACAAATGAGGGCAGAGAGTAGCCTGCTTTTTCTAGTTGTTTGACCTGGAAAGGGAAGACTGAAACAGAGACAGAGGTCAGGGGGAGGGTGGAGAAAGGGGGAAGACGCTTGAGGTTGTAATCTGCTAGAAAAGGTTGGAGAGGCCCAACCTGGGGTGTGCTGGGAAATGTTTAGCAACTGGACTCCCCAGGAAAAATAAATGTCTGCACACACAAGTTTTGTTTTTTTCTGAAATTCAGAGTTTTATTTATACTAGTGACTAGATAAAAAGCATGCATATTTGTGTCTGTTGTCCAGCCAATACAATTGCCATTTTTTCTACTTGGCTTCTCTCTACAAAGTCATGGCCAATTAGTGTGGCCGTCGGGGGCCAGTTATAAATGCAAAGGGATAAGAAAATCCATTGGCCACTTTGCCCCAAGATACAAAATCTTCGTTTCAATAGCAGATGTGATCTAAATTATATATGAAAGATCACACAACAGATCCAGTACAAAAAGCTGTTAAACTGCCCACGAGGAACAACGGTAACGTTTCTCTTACTATATTCCACCTAGTACTCGACCCCTATCTTAGCAGTTTCTGAAATACTGCCTCTTTGTTATTTAGTTTAAGCATCCTCAGCTTTGCAGAAGAGTGTGAGGTTTTAAGCGAGGAATAACCTTCCTTCTAGTGCTCTAAAAATGTAAAAGTTGTCTTTCTGCGCTGATGAAGGAAAACAGTTCTCGTTCTGGGCTTTTTAGTTAGTCCCTGGACATTTGGAAAGACTCCGACTGTTGTTCTTCAACACGTGTGTGTGGGGGAATCTTAACTATTACTTAACCAGGAAAGTGTCCATCAGTTATCACACAGGGAACAACATGTGCCTCACAACAAGCTTTCTTCTTGGGATAAGGAGATCTCAAATATGTAAGTCCATGTCAGCCTTGGTTAATGTAACATCGAAGCTGTGAGACAACATGTATTACGATTACATCTTTTCTTTGTCCAGTCTCAAAGACATTGTCTTGGCAAGAGGCCACGCTGCAATTCTTGGGCCCCTGCCTCCTCCGAGATTCTCTCAGAGGCCCAGTGTTTTCAGTTAAGCTATAGAATTGCCCAGCGTGAACTATGTAATAATAATCGCTCATACATACAGAATGAGATAGAGGTGAATTACCTTTGAGGACCTTTTCTGCAACCAAACATCAGCGCTGCTGAATCTATTCTGCAGAATAACATCACCTGGGCTTTGCATACAAAAGTATGTGGTCTGGACCAGAGGTCAGTTCCACTTTCCACCCCTGAGAGCTGGTGAGTACTCTATCAGGGGGAGTTGCCCTCTGTTTCCAGCTTTGAGTCCTATCTCACCTGGGCATGAGTTCCCAAAGGAAGGGAGAAGTTTGAAGTTCAAGTTCTAGGATGAAAAGTTCCAGTAGGACAAAAGCAGGCCCAGGGTCCTCAGTCTAAAAGCTGTAGGCTTGCTGTGGTTGGAATATTTCATCAAGGAGTTGGAGAGCGCGGTGTAAGTGGATCTCAATCCAGCAAGGTGTTTGTTTAATGCTGTCTCTTGAATACTCAGGCCCCCAGCCCTTGACAAGGCTCATCCTGAGTAAGCATAAGTGGTACAGGTCATCCGACCTGATCCTAGCAGCAGCCAAAGGACCCAGAACAGGGACTCCTCTCCCTCTCATTCCAGGGACATTTCCAGCTCCTGGTGCAATCTGGGTCGCTGCTGCAGCTTGTGCCATAGCCACCTGGTATTGCATCTCATAATGGCACTGTTGTATATCAAATACCTTTATGTGTGCACTCGGATAAATCTTATGAATGGCTTCTCCAGGGGCTCGGCCAGCCTCTCGGTCCAGGTAGTAACTCTGCACGAACAACGGGTGGTCACTGAGGCACTTTACCCAGACATCGCCTTCACCCTTACATTCCAGCTGCACCCCCTTGCCTACCAGCATCCTCGTTTTCTCAATGGCTCTGGTTCTGTAAATGTTGCGAAGTCGACCCAGGCAGAAGTGGTCCCCTCCAGATGGGTCCATATATCCATCGACAGTAACAATTGGGCAGCTTGAGAGAAATTTAAGCGTCTCTCCTACCTGGATGTTCCTTTCAAAGTAGGCAATGGAACACCAATACTCAAGGGGAGGCCGAGTGCAATGGAGAGGCTGCGACGGAGCCTGGCTGGGAACTAGCTGGAATTGCTCAGGATAGGGTGGCATGTGCAGGAGAGGCTGAGGGAAGCTATTGTGGTGGTAAGGAAGATTCGGGATGTATTCTGCAGGTCTACTGCCCATCCAGGTGGCAGCACTGTTTTGCTGCCAAGTACTCGGCTGAAGAGTAAATTCATTCTGCTGCTGTTGTGGGCCAGGTCCTGAAGCTATTTGCAAAAGTCCATCATTGTGACAGCCCATCAGCACTCTGGCAGGCTGACTGGTGGAGGCCACAGGAAAATTGGCGAAGACCCGGGTCCTGGTAGTCTTCGAACGAGATGGATTTAACATGGCTCTGTTGCTGGGAGCCTCTCAAGATACCTGGGTGCTCGGTGGATGCTGGATGGTCTGAATCAAACGGCCTTGGGTAGGCAGTCAGTGATGGTCGTCTCCCCTCAGCGCACGAGCACAGTCTACGGAGCAGAGCTTTGCTGTGTCAGTCCCAAGAGAGCGATGCCTGTCTTGACCCAGGCACCATCATATTGCAGGCACTCTGACTGTGTTCACGTTCATTCTCATGAAGCTCAGGCCACTTCCAGAGATGAGCATATCATGAGGGAATCCTTCCCAACCAGCCACCCGAAGTTTTCCAGTCAATGTCCAGGCCAGGCCCACTTGGATCCCCTGCTGTTATTAGAGAATCCAACTCATCCTTCTCCTTCAGCTCCTTTAGCAAACTTTCAATTGCTCTTTTGGCAAACGTTTCACTTTCTCCACCTCATCCACCGTACATCCAATCATGAAGTGTCCAGACATGCGTCATTACTTGTGGGGGTGTTAGCAAGATGCGTATTTATTGTCCATTTGTTACCACTTTTGTCCTTTGAATCAAATCAGTCCCGAGTTCTTAGAATAATTGTGACAATGCCTAGGCAGCAAAGAACAGCTCCTTCCCATGGGCAAATCTCCTCCTCCACCTCCCCTTCTTTCTCGTGGACTTGGGGTGGGAGGGGAGGGACACCACCAAGTCAGGGCACAGATTCTACTACCTGGGACATTCTGTTAAAACGATCGTACTTTTAAGTCGACTCTATGTTATCAACACTTTCTTAAGTCTAGATAGCTGACCAATAATCACCTGAGCCCTGGTCCATGTGACTGCCAATTTCTGAGGTGCAGATGCCCACACTGACCATTTAACAATGTGCTCTTTCAAGCCCATTAGAACTGAATGGTGCTGGATCAGCCACTCAAGTAGAAGGGGCTGGCTTGGAAAGAAGGACTTAACCTTGTCAAAGATTGAGAGAAAGGGGGTGAGAATGGGAACCAGTGTCATAGGGTATTGAGATTAAGAGGAGGTCACACTGAATGCCTTCAGGTTCCTCAGGAAGGCAAAAGTGCCCAGCTGTGGTGAGATGGGGGCCGGGTGTTGAAGGGTTGAGGAGGGACGAGAAGGTTAGGAAATTTGGAATAACTTTGGTGCTAAATGACATATGGCTTAGGGGAAGGAAGAAAAGGGTGGCATCACCATAGATTGCAGGATCCATAAGGTGGCCAGCCATCTGGCACAATCTTATGACTTCCTCTGACTCCTTCAGAATCCCCTAATCCAAAAGTGAGTTTTGGGAAGAGAGGAGCAATGACAGGAGGGCACGAGGGATTGGAGAACAGAGGACAGAAAAGAATGTAAATGGCCAACTCTAGGGTGGATATTAAAAATGGAGGAAAGGGACATTGGGGCAGGCCTGAGAAAGTGCTAAGGGTGGGGGAACCGAAGGTCTCAAGGAGAGTGGAGAATGTTTAGGAGGGTGAGGCATAGAGAGAAGTGGATGTCAGGTTCTAATGAAGAAAGTGAGGTACTTGTGGATATTGGTAAGATCCATCATGTGACTACTCCTTTGGTGGCCGATGGGGAATTTATAGCACGGAGGACAATCAATTGCTTAACAAACCATCAGAAGATTTTTGGTTGAGAAATCTTCAGACCACTGTTGTGAACCCCCAAAGGGCTTGCAGATCACCAAATGGGAATCGCTGCTCTAGGCCAAGTTTGCTCTTCATAACTAAATCTGTCTCATTGGTGTTTACCCTGTCTGATGGCCGTCACTCAGGCTCTATCCCAGACATAGGTCTGGCTTGCTTCCAATCTGGCCCTCTCCCTGTAAAGACAATACTAGTTGGGGTGGGGGCAAGAAAGGGAAACCATTTTATATGTATTAAATGATCTCTTGTGGAAAACATCCAAGTCACTTGCTGGGAGAATGTCTTTGTTCTGGATCACGCCCAAAACAGGAATAAAGTAACTGGTCACCCTGGGCTGGGGACTGGCACATCTAGGTCCCAGCAGAATCTCCTTCCCTGCGATGGCTGTGATAAGAATTAAAGGGGATAGTACTCCTGATTTAGCAATGGGGCCAAGGCAAGTCTGGGAGCTCCCCAAATAAGGATCACTCCGTTATGATTTTGGAGATGGACAGTCAACTCTCAAATGAGAGACTCTCTCCAGGGGCAAAAATAGCTCTACCAGCAGCTTTCTCAGGATGTCTCATCCAGTTTACAGAAACGATGTCTTGATCTAAATAGGCCAGTTCACAAGCACTTTATGTCCTTCTTGCCCAGGGCAGTTAGGTGGCACTGTAGCTAGACCAGAGGTCCTGAAGTCAAGAAAAGCAGAATTGGTGACCCTGGGCACAATCACTCAACCACTGTCTGCCTCAATTTCATCTACAGAAAGGGAGATAATAGTGTCTACTTCCCAGGGTGGTTGTTGTGCAGAATCGCTATCTTGGAAGCACTTGGCACAATGCCTGGCACATAGTAGGTAATACAGAAGTGGCAGATGCCATTCTTCTTTGTGGGCAACTTTTTAGTATTGAACTAGAATGTTCTGCTACTCCACTTCTTGTAGTTCAACAGTCTTGGTGTCTCCCATTCTGAGTAATTGCTCTAGGGAAAGAGATGGCCTGTGCATTCATGTATTTAAGGAAACAGCTCTCTAGGGAACACAGGAACAGCTTCCCTTTGTGCCCAGCTCACTCCACCACTCCTTGATTGAGTGAGGCACTCCCAGCTACTGCTGGGATGGGTTTCTCTTTTAGGGGATGGGGAGGGGTACAGTTATTTACCCAGCATTGAACTGGATGTCCCAGAGACATCTTAGTCTCAACGTGTCCAGAACTCAACTGATTCTCTCTCCCCCAAGCTCTCCTTGACTCGCTCCCACAGTGGCTCTCTAATATACTCCCTTCTTTCTGAAACTGCACCCACTCTGGTCCTGAATTGCTGCAATAGCTGCAGAGTGTGTGTGTATGGGGTGGAGTGTCTGCTTGCCTCAGTTCTCTCCCTCCTCCAATCCATCCTCCATTCAACCACCAAAGTGATTTTCCTAAAAGGCAGGTCAGATCACATTATGTACTGTCCCACCACCCAACTCAGTAACCTCCACTGGCTCCTGTGGCCACCAGAATCAAATCCAAATGTTTTGTCTGGCATTCAAACCTCTTTGTAATCTAACCCCTTTCTTACACCTTATCCTTCTCCCCATATTGAAATGAAGCTTATTATTATTATGTACAGAAGAGATAAAGGATATCATTTGGGTTTTTTGTCTTTACAAAAATAATAGGGGAACCTTCATATCCAAAAGAGGCAGTATAGCCTGGTAGAAAGGGCACTGGCTGTGGTCTGAAATGACTGGGTGCTATTGGGAAAATCATTCTACCTCCTTGGGCTTCAGTTTCCTCATCTGGAAAAAAGGAAGAGGGTGACATGGGATAAGAGACTGAGTACTGGAAGAGACCTCCCAGATCAGCTCTTCACTCACGTGAACTCACTGACATGAACTGAGTTAGTTAGTTAATAGTGTGGGTGCCAGAATCCAAACCCCCAAGATCTTGATGAGCTGGAATGATGGACCAAAGCAAAGATGATAACATTCCCTTGGGGCCAGTGCACCTCCTATAGACGACAGAGAACACATGGCCATGATAGGAAAAAAAAACAACCTGAGGGCTCTGGTGAATGGGCCCCAAATGGGATACCAGACAATTTCAGTTCCCATCAGCCCAGGGAAGGTGACCGATTGCTTGCCTGCCAATAGACCAGATTTTGAGGGCAGTGTTTGATTGTGGGTGCTAATGTTTTGGAAGGGCACAGGCAAACTAAAGACATTCCAGAGGAGGGATTCACGATGGAGAGGAGACTCAACACTTGTCATACGAGAAATTGGGGGTGTTTGCCTCGGGAAACCATGATTGTTATCTTTCAAAATCTGAGGAACTCTATTATTGGAAAAGGGATCTGATTCATCTGATGTTGAACCCAGAGAAGAAAACTTGTACCAGTGGTAAAAGCTGCAGGGAACCCAAACATCAATTCAGTAGAAAGAAGAGCTGCATTGAATTATGTACGTGTTACCCCCCAAAGTGTGTAAGCTCCCTGAGGGCAGGCTCTCGTTTTTTGTCTTTGATACCCAGGAGGTGCTTGATAAAGGCTTGTTGAGAAAGAGAATCCTAGAACTCAGAGGTGTCCAGCAGTTGTGCATACTTGTTACAGGAGGTAGTGAGTCCCCCATTCCTGACGGCATTCCTGTTAAGGGTGTTTTAGAGAGGACTTCTGATCTGTGAAGTCCCATCCAAGTCTAAGGTTCTTTAAGTCAACTTGAACTTTGGACAAAACATGGCATGTGTGAAGGTGAATGCAAGAGAACAAGAGGGTTGGCTATTTGGAGAGGTTTGAAGCCAGAAAAAAGACGGGCAAAGACCTGAAAAACAATCCCCGCCAAGAAGGCCTCATTCTAAAGTACAAGTGGAACCAGTCATGGAATCTCACCTTTTCTTAACCACTCTTGAGAACACGTGGGAATAGCTAGAGAGACCCGCTAGAATGAGCACCAAAGACTGGTCCATTCCAATCGTGGCCCCAAAGCAAAGGGCTCTGGGTTTTTAGTAGGCAAGTCTAAGGAAGTTCTATGAAAACATCATGATGCAAAAAACCTTCCTGTTGGTACCTGTGGCAACATGTCATCATTCCAGTGATGTGGCATGGGGTGGGGAAGGGGGCCAACTTATCTCCTGACACGGCAAACCTCAAGTTTGAAGTCATCCAGCCGGAGGCCCCTGGGTACCAAGGTTATCAGACTTAGAGGGAATGTCGCCTTTGGTGAGAGGCTGGTAATGGATGCCCTGCTTGACATCTAGATCCAGACCTTCCAGTTCTGGGAGGAGGAGGCATGGTGCAATGGCTCTGGGTTCAGGCCAGGGACCAAACAAATCCTGGCTTGATGATATTACCCGTGTGATTTGGGGCCTTGGCCTTCTCCTCGAGAAAACTGACCTGGATGATCTCCCGGGTGCTTTCCAGCTGTGATGCTGTGACCAAATCAAAGAGAAGTTTTCCGCTCTCTATATCATCTCCCTCCTAAGGGGAAAGACCAGAAGATGTTGGGGAAAACCACCAGTGTGGATTTGGGATTCCTCCCAGGCACTCCCAAGATCTTTAGACAACTCGGGTGGAGAGTGAAGGAGCAGGGCTGCAATCAGCTGGCAGGGGCAGGCACATTGCCAGGCAGGCTCTAGGAGGCCCTCTTCCTCATCTTTTCAAAATGTTCTGCTTCTGGGTTTCATGGTTGTCTTTCTTTTGCTTTTAGTGGTGTGGGGCTGCTCTTTCTCCTTGGGGGAGGAGGCTCCCTTCATTAATGAAGCCCAGGGCTCCGAGATGCTAAGGGACTCACCCAAGGTCACACAGGAAGCAGGTACTGGTATTTCTGATTCTAAGTAGGCTTGCTAGCCACTAGAGCACGAGCCCTCTCTGCACTCCATGTGCTCATCTGTAAAATGGTGCCGTTGCTTCTCCATCTATGGTGCAGGGTTGGCCAGTTCAAAGGAGGGAGCATTTCCCATGGATCTGTGGACTGCTCCACGAATATCCAAGTGCTGCCTAAGTCGAGGGTATGATCAGCAGCAGCAACATAGCCGTTGGCTCAGAACTATACCCCTGCGCAGCCAGGGAGTGCCACAGGGCAAGGGGCACTAGGCCCAGAGTCAGGAAGTTCTCAGTTCACAATCTTGCCTCAGATACTTCCTAGCCATGCAGCTCTGAGCCAGTCACTTTAACCTCTGTTTGCCTCAGTTTCCTCCTCTGTAAAATGGGGATCACAACAGCACCCACCTCCCAGGGCTGTTGTGAGGATCCAATGGGATCACGTTTATGAAGTGCTTAGCTTGGTTCCCAGCACACAGTAGATGCCCTCCTTTCTCTTTCCTTCCCCCGAATCCACACTAGCTTCTCTGCCTTTCAAAGACAGCAAAGGTCTCCCACTTCTCCCATCTGCAACACGTCTGGGCTGTCCAGTAGAGAGCTCTTTATGGTCTCTTTGGGTTTGAAATCATCTGTAAAATGGGCCACTGGGACTACTGGGAGGCCCAAAGGAGCCACCCTCAAGTGCTTTGCAAACCTGAAGACCAAGTGGAGATGGCAGCTCTGGCTCTCCCCAGCCAGTCCAGATTATCTCCCTACACAGCCAAGACCATCAGGCACTTTGGCAGTGAAATCTGACTTCTTTACTCCCTGCAGACCTCTTTGTCCTCTTTTCAGCATCATGGCCCTCCATGTAAAATTGAGGGGTTGGCCAAGTTTATTTCTAAAATCTTTTTGAACACCGACATCAAATGTGTGTTGATCTGGCATCGCCAGGCCTGGGTTCGAATTTGTGATCTGTCACTTCCATGTGACCTGGGCCCCTGTCCAATGAGAGCCTTGAAGGCCTCCCTGAACCTGACTTTTTCCTCCTGGGGTCATAGTTTCTCCATCTGTAAAATGAGGGGCTTTTATCAGATGGTCCCTAAAGTCACTTCTATCTGCCATCCTGGGACCCAGTGAGGAGTCTCCCAAGGGAGATTTCTGGGGCTGAACATAATGTTCTGTAAAAGCACCACAGCTTGGAGTAAAACGCCAAAGCCAAAATGTGAGGATTCTGGAATGGGCAAGGAGGTGGGGACTTTGATGATTCCATGAAAGGACGGATGAAACCATCCAAGCTGTGAGCCACGTTCTGCTAACTAAGCTGTAGCTCCAAGGGGTCTCACTCTGATGTGCAAGCAGGGTCTCTGGAGGTTCTGACAATCCAACTGTGCACCTTCATTCCTGTGTCATTTTGGACCCGTCTGCCTTGGTTTCCTCATCTGTCAAATAAGGGGCTCGGACTAGACTGAATCCTCCGATTCTGATGGTCAGTGAAGGAGAGAGGGTTGGATTGGGAACTGGAAGCCCAAAGTTCACATACTGGTCCTGCCAACCTTGAGTGAGAGTATTCTATTTGTAGTCATAGGGCTTGGGTTCAAATCCAAGCCTAGTCACTTGTGTGATTTTTGGGTAAGTCACTTCCCCTATAGAAAGTGTGGGAATTGGACTGTCTCTGAGGCCCCTTCTAAATGTATACTTATCATCCTCTGATCACTGACCTTGCCAGGAAGCAAAGGCTGTATGGCACAGGTAGTTTAGACCCCCTGAGACTCCCTCCGATATTTCCCAGAGCAGAGTACAGAGAACTGGGTTTGGGTCCTCCTCTGCTACAAACTAGCTATATGACCCTAGAATCAGGCACTCAGTTTCTGAGGACCTCAGTTTTCCTAATCTCTAAAATGGGGGGGGTGGAGTTTAAACTAAATGCTGAAATCTCATCCAGGCCTAAGCAATGTTATTTCCTAGTCTGGGCCTGTCTTAGGGAATGCAGATACAAAGGGACTTATTGTGGGTATTGCATGGGAGGGAACAGATCTGGACTCCACCAGGAGGCCCAAGAACTAAACAAAGCTTCTGCATGTGGAAGAGAATGGGAAGTGCTTTGCCTTTGGAGCCTACTAGACCATCTTGGGTACGTTCCTCCATGTCACTAAGAAGAGCATGCTTAAACGGGGTGGGGAGCTCAAGGGGCCAACGTGACCCCTGGGACAAGGTTTCCTTCTCTTTAGGATGTGCACTTCTCTCCGGTAAACAGTGTGCTCAGTGGCCAGCAGGCCTTATTTCCATGGCTGAAGTCTTAGGCTTGAAGTCCAAGGAAGCGGGCCGTGTTTAATACATCATCTCTTGTCAGGTAACAGCCGCATAGCTGGCGGTAGCCTGTGAATGATTCCCGGCCATGGAGAACACGCCAGTTATCTATAAATAGGGCCTGTGAAGGAACCAATGGAAATAGAGGACGCCATGAGAACAGGACAAAAAGACGGGAGTCCTCTGAAATCAACGAAGGTTACTTCTAAGTGAAGCTTTATGTGGACTGCGCTGAAGGAGCTCAAGAAACCAAGCACTGTCTACTACCTACTCCAGGGAGTCCCCAAGTTAGGCCCTGGTAGAAGTTACAAAGGAAAATGGTAGTGCCTCCTGGTACCTCTGCTTGAGGAGCTTGTGTTAGCTGAGATAATTCTCTCTCCGTCACGCAAACTGGACAGAACTTAGGGTTCTGCCACTTATGGGCTACGTAGCTTTGAAAAACTTCCTGAGTCTCAGTTCTAGCACACTCTCTGCTCAAAGGGAATGTTGTGAGGTTCCCAGGGGCATGTGTAAGGACCACATGAATGGGAATTTGGTTCTTGGGTTTCTTGGCTTCCTTTGGGATTCTACCCAAGTGCCACCTCTTCTGGGAGTGGTCCCTCCTCATATTATTACCTTGTGTGGTACCTACTTACATGTGGATGCTTTCTCTGATAGAACACAAGCTCCACTGGGACAGGGTCTGTTCCATTTCTGCCTCTATTTTTATTTTTTCCTTTAGACCAAATGCCATCACTTTGCCATTTCCCTAGAATGTCTGAAGGCCCAAGCATTTGATTGATCTCTCTGTGTTCCACTTCACCTGGGAATCCCATGAGCTCCCGTGGATTCAATGACCACTTCGGGCTCACAGTGAAAAGAGGATGGAATGGAACCACCTGGAAACACCAATAGCGAACTCCCTGGCTCACCTCCAGCACAGATAAGTTTTGTTACATCGTGGAAGTGGGGAACCTACCTTGCCTGGTTTCAGCTTGATCCATAACTCATTCTCTGGCCTCCTCAGCTCTGTAGTGAGGGTCCGGTGTGCTGCATACCAACGATGGACAACGTCATAAGGCACGGTGTTGATGACAGCACGGTCGTAATTGTTGTACCTACGGGACAACCCAGAAAAATGGGAGATGTGCCCTTATAAGCAAAGCTGTAAGCAAGCTAAATCTAAGCCGCCATGCAGTCAGCCTGAGGGCCTGGGAGGAAGAGAAGAGGGTGGAGGGCTGGTGAGCCGGAATAATGGGTAATGCAAATTGGCAACTTCAGGAGATTTCCATGGGCCATCCTGAGGCATCCCCTAAACCCAGGGCTTCTTCACACTGAGGTCTGCTTTCTATCCATCCCATCACCTGGCCTCTTCATGTACATAAAACATGCTCCAGCATACCCATTTACAGAGAAGACAACCAACATCTTCATTGATGAAAGAAGAGATTTGCATGCATTTGCATTCAAGGTCCCTCCTGCTTTTCTACCTACTGATTTGTCAAAAGTCAACCAGTTAGACACGCCCTGTTTGGGTTTTACTTTGGGGCTCCCCTCTCTTTTAGGAAATGTGGGACACTGAAGCTCCCGGAATTGAAGACTCTTTCACTTCGGACTTTCCAAACTCACTCCAGACCCTTCTCTGGGATTCTCCTAAGAGCAAAGGCTGGTTCCCCAAACTTGAATCTGCATTTTGTGATAAAGCCTGAGGCAGCACCATGCCAGTTCAACTGGTTCCCATGGAGCTCCTCCGAGGGAATGACCCTGTCACTGAAAAACAGCAACATCACGGTGATCCCCCATGTAAAGACCTGGACCAGAGGGTAGGTGTAAGGATCAAGAGTCCCTCTGGAGAACATGAAAGCCTGAAGGGTTCATACTCACCTGATCAAGTAGAGCTCTTTGTTCCATGGATAGATATTCAAGACGGGCCCAACCCCAATCATGTGGTTGTGACATTCTCCCACGTTTTCAATATACTCATGTTTCAATGGCACCTTGCTGAGGAGATCAAAGTCTGCAGGAGCCCTCTGCAGAACCCTTTCAGCTGCATAGAATCCATCCACCAGCAAAGTCTTACCTCCAGTCCCTTCGTGTTTGAGACAGTGAAATACCTGAATCCTAAAGGAGAAGGGGAAAGGGGGAAACCAATCAATCCCTCCATTCACTGGTGAACAGAGGAGCTCACTGGAACAGAAAAACAATGGGGAGGGAATGGAGACTTCCTTTCATTGGCATGGATCATATTACAAAAGGAGCCTTAAAAATATAGCTGCCCAAACGATCTCCCTCCACTCCTCCAGATAATCTCCAGATTATCTCCTCCCTCCACATCACTCCTCTGCTCAAGAACTGTTGGTGGCTTCCTACTGTTTCAAGGAAAATAGATAAATGATGGATAAATGGGTTTAAAGCCTACTTTTCTAGGCTCCGGAAGCATCCTTCCCCTCCATAACGCTACACTCCAGCCAAATTCTACATTCTTGATATGGGCGAGCCCCAGGGCTCCAATGAGAACATTGGACCCCTCAGAAAGTCCCCAGTGCCTTTTGAGATCATTTCGGACAACTTTCCTCAGTTGCTAGTGTTCTCTAAGTTAAGCCCCTCTCCCCAATGGAACAGAAGGGCCGTTTTTTTCATTTCTATCATCTGGTTCCTAGTAGATTGGCCAGGACCCTTGCTCGTGGAGTTGGAGACAATCACTCAGCGCAGTAAAGGGCAGGCACTGAAATCCAGTTAGTTGGTCCGTAAACGCTTGTCAAGTGTCTCTGTGGGCCAGACTGTGCGAAACATTGAAAAAGCCAAAAAGAATCTCCACCTTCAAGGAGCTCTTAGTCTAATGAGGGAGGCAATAGACAAACAGCTATAAACCCACTGGATAAATGGGAAATCCCTGCCGGGAAGGCACTCTCACTAAGGGCGATTGGGAAAGGCTCTCTGGAGAAGATCAGATTTTCTCTGGGACTTGAAGGAAGTCAGCAGGGAAGTCAGGAGGTGGAAATGAGGAGGGGAGGAAAGAGCTTTGTAATCCTCAACAGCTAAAAGATAAAGAAGGTCGAAAGAGACCTGATTCACAAAGAATTCTGAAATACTGGATCGGGGAGAAAGCACCACTACTGATTATTATAACTCACTCCTGGGGTAGCTAAGTGGCAAAGTGGATAGAGCAGCAGGCCTGGAGTTGGGAGGGCCTGGGTTCAAATGTGGCCTCAGACATCTCCTAGCTGTGTGACCCTGGGCAGGTCACTCACCCCCATTGCCTAGCCCTTGCCCTTCCATCTCAGAGTCGCTATTTGGGTTTAAAGAAAGGTAACCCCCCTGCCAAAAGTCATTCCCGCTCTGCTTTCTTTAAAAAGGCTGGATGAGATAGAGGATTCTGTGAACACTCAGATCTTGGGTCAATGTAGTAAGAAGAAGCCTGTTGTCTTGATGTGACAGACTCCACTTGGGGCCGGAGCAGTTGTTATTTATACAAGTTGTTTTTCCATAAGAAGACAAGGACTTAAGTGGTCTATTTGGTAAATGATGACTTCGGCATCCTCCAAGTCTGGCAAACAACTCTAATGACTGTGTCTTGATCGGGTAAAAACTGATAAACATCTGCCAGTGACCTCAGCTCGGATGAATCAAACACAGATCAGAACGGCCAGAGTGAGACCCCTCGTCTCCAGCCTCCTCCTGAGTCACGGCCTCAGCTGGCTCCTGTGCTCCTTGCGCTGGAGACTCGAATCCCCTGGGTTCCCCTGAGACAGTGTGGATTGCCTAAGGGGCACGTGCTGACTTTCTGGGTCACCACCTCGGAGGGAGCTGTGTGGCCTCTGGCTGGGCAGAACCCAAGAGAACCTTCCTACCGAGTGCTCGTGGCAGGCAGCTTGCTTGGGAAGCCCTAGCAAATCAGGCCGGTAGTTTGTTTCTGGTGGGGCTACAGTTTGAGGTAACCTAAAGTAACAGCTGTAGGCATTTCATAGAGGACACCTCTTTCTGGCTCTGAGAAGGTGGGTCAGTCTGATGAGTGTTTTCCTCCTGCTGGCTAGCAGCAGTGACAGTGAGTGTGTGGCGTAGGCATGTGCTTCAGTGTGTCGCTTTTACAAAACATCATTAGTCTGGCTTTCATGCTTCCATGTGCAGAGGCCTCATGACTCCCTCTAAGGTTCCCTCGCAGTCATTGGCCAATCACGAACCCTTGGGAGTTCAGCTGAGCTAGGAGAAATCCAAAGGGGAGGGAAGGTGTGGCTGTCAGTGGCAGCCTTGACATTGGGCCTTTGTCCCTTAGCTCAGATCTGGGAAATAAAGACTTTGGCAGCCACCAGTGATGGGCAGAGGAGCAGCCACATCAGCAGCCCTGGATTCTCCTCACAGTGGGGACAAGGGAATGAGAACAGGCCAGCTAGACAAAGCCACAGGGCTACCGTCTGACTGGCTTTCCTCTCCCTCACTTCTCATCCAGTGAGACACATTGATTTCCCCCTTTGATGTCACTCTTTCTGGGTCTTTTCTGGTTTCATCAAGGAAAAAGTGGATCCTGTTCTGGAGAAAACAGCATAGGCAGCATGGCTGACATTTCAGAGGAAGAGGAACAGAGCAGTGTAGACTGTTTACTGAGGGGAGGGGATGGAAGGAGGGGTCCCTTACTATTGGTTCTCTTTTCAGAGTGTGTGGAGAAAGGGCTTTTTCTCTACAAAGATGCCAGACAATAATCACTCCATGGGAAAAATTATTTTAAAATGGCGGCTGCTTTGGTAAAAACCAACTTGACTAAATGGAAACTCTTAGCTCTGAAGGCAGATAGCTTTCTTTTCCTGGGTAAAACGTCAGGGTTCAGTGAACAGGTGGATGAAAGTGATTAAATCCTCAAATGACTGTGCTTGCGGGAGGACAAGGACATAGAAAGCCCAGTGGAAGTCACTGGCCTTCAAGCAACATTTTGGTATATCACTGAAGAAAGAGTCAGTGAAGCTCTCATCCTGTTTGTTCAGTTCACATACCCACATGGCTCCTGGAAATAGGTGGTATCTGTGTGGCGGTCCAAGGCTAGCTTGGTGTATGCTGTGTCTCCTCTGGAGAAATCCGAAGTAAAATACCACATCCTGCCGTAGATGGTTTCTCTGTGAGATGAAGAGATGAAAGATGAATTCTTTGACATTTTTGTTTCTCCCTTTCAATCTTCTCTCTGCTATCTACCTTGAAATCTCTTCTTCTCATTCCCCCCCCCCTGACCCCGGCAATGAATAAGATAACCAGACTGCCTTCTGGGAAAAGATAAAAAGATAACAAATTTCCTGAAAGCCTAACATAGCAATGTCCTCAGTTCACTACTCTCCCTCTCAGGAGGTTGGAATTGGAGTAAAAATAGGAGGCATCTTAGAGCTCGAGAGATTGCTCAACACAGCTCTCCCCCAAAGACTGCATCTACCTCACGGCACCCTAACAGGTGGGGAGCTCACTGACAAGAGGCCTGAATTCTCTGGACGGCTCTGGACAGTGGGAGGAGGTTGTCGGCTAAGATCCACCTCGCTGTGAATCACTGCCCCACAAAGAGCTGAGAACAGACTTCAGAAGCCCCCTACCTCCTTGTGTATTCTCTTTTTCAGGCGAACCATTCCCAGATCTTCCATATTACTCTTTGGGCCTGGCAGTCACACTCCTGAGCCCAGAAATGCTTCCCAACCATGTCATTGCATAATGGCGGCACATAAGAATTGGGCAAACAGTCCCAATGTGAGTGGAGCAGCACAGGCCACCTGGAAACTAGCTCTTACTTCTACTGGCCTAAGGAGTCCCAACTCATTCCTGATTCATTTATGGAGGAAGTGACTTGGACTTCTCAGGATCTCAGCTGCTTTAATGGAGCAATCAGCTGCTTTGTCTCCTCATGGGGCCATCATAAGGAAGGCCTGAGAGAGATCTAGACCAAGCGCTTTATGAATTGAAAGATCGTAGGATGCAGAGACTGGGACCACTTCACATTTCATGGAATAAATGCTTTTCCCAGGAACCCCACTGAATGCCCAGGAGCACCCTTTCCCCGTATCCTCTGCCTGACTCTTCCTAAACCCCGAAAAGCTGATTTTTCTTAGTTCCCGTGCATTTGGCCCTATTGATTCTCTTCAGTTTTAGCTAAATTTTCCAGCTGCTTGTGATCTTATAAAGGTGTGATGGCATCATCAGCTGACTTTAGTGAGTTATTCATTCATCCACCAAATTCTAGGACTTCAGAGATGAGAAGAAGTCCTTAAGGACTCTCTGGTCTAGCCTAGACCTGAAGAGGAATTTCTCCTACAGCATGACCAACGATTAGGTTAGTTAACCTGAAGACCTCTAGTGAAAGGGGTCGCTCGCTTCCTGAGGTGACCCCTCCTGCTCAGGGATGGCTCTCAAGATCTGTGGAAAGTTTTTCCTGAGGTCAGCCCATACCCATCTTTGCAACTTCTCTTGTGGTTCCTACTGCTGTCTTCTGGGATTGAGCAGAACAGAGTTCGGCCCTTTAAATACTTGAAGATACACGGGGCATCTCTTCCCCTCCCCAATTTTCTCTTTTCCAGTTGCCCAGTTCTAACTAAGCCTCAGATGCTTTCCCCACCTCTGGGCATTCTGTTTGCCTTTTAAAAGTGGGCCCCACAGGCCCAGAGATGGGAGGTCCTGGGTTCCAATGTGGCCTCAGACACTTCCCAGCTGGGCGACCCTGGGAAAGTCACTTGACCCCCATTGCCTAGCCCTCACAGCTCTTCTGCCTTGGAGCCAATATACAATATTGATTCTAAGCCAGAAGGTGAGGGTTAAAAAAAAAGAAAAGAAAAGTGGGCCCCATCCCCACCCCTAATATGCCAGATGTAGCCTGACCAGGACAAGTGCCAGCAGGATGAGTAGCTCTCTGGTCTCCCGATTACAGCCTGGGATCATCTAGCTAACGTTAATATACTGAACTGTAGCAACACTCAGAGGGTCTTTTCATGCGAACCATTGTCTAGCTGTGCTCCCCGCTGTCCTGGGTGCAAGTACTGATTTTTGAGCTGCAAGTGGGGAACTTTCTTTTTCTAGTCTACATTTCCTCTTCCCAGATTCAGGCCATCATCAGGCTGTTGAGATCACCGTCCCCAGGCTGAAGACCATCGTCCCGGTTGGGTGTTGTGGAGAGTGGAGGTCAGGGAAGTGGGAGACCTGGTGGGAACCCTCGCTCCGCTACTCTCCTTTCCTAGTACATGCATATGGAGCAAGGGCACTTGTTCTTTCTCACTGCAAGAAGCACAAGAACATACGTGTACACGTGTTGCAATATTCCTAGGGTGCCACACTTGCAACAACAGAGCTCCTCAGTCCTCTCTCCCTCTTGCTGCTAGCCCTTGTGACAAAGTGCTACTGTAACTTCCAGTTTGCCGTCTTGGGGTCTTTCTCGCTTTGGGCATGAATCCTATGACCTGAAAAATGTGGGGGAACGTCTGTCCTAATGGGCGCTCTGGGGCCAGCAGAAAGAACGTCAGTGCCACTGAGACCTCCTATTTGTAGAAGGCTTGGCAGCTCCCAACCTGTTCTCTCATTCCATCCTGATGGTGCTCATCATTTTATAGCCCGCAGCCTCCAGGCTGGTCATCAGACATCTCTCCCTCCCTCCCTGTGTGTGGCATGGGCTCCAGCTTGTGGCTTCCTCACTGGTCTCCCTGACTCCGATCTTTCCACACAGTCAACAAACCACTATTTCTGGCATACAGGAACGGCACTCTCCTTCAGCAGCTCCTACTGCCACTTGGGTCCAATTGCTCCTTCAAAAACTGGCTATAACCTCGCTTTCTAGACTTTCTCTCGGCCGCCCTGCTTCCACTTGCTAATATCTATACAGGCTACTTTGCCTTCTGCCCCGATGTCTGGTTCCCAGTCTTGGAAGGCCCTCCTCCCTCCTCATGTCCAATCTCTAGCTCCCTTCAAGACTCAGCTCAACTGCCACTCCTTCATGAGGACCTTTTAGATCTCTTCAGTCGTTCAGTGTCATTTCCCCTGCCACTGGCCATCTGCATTTATTTTGTTTGTTTTGTACTGACTTGGATCTGAACAGTAGAGTATCAGCAGGTCCTAGGCCAAGGGCTCTTTTAGCCCTGCTTTGTGTCCCCAGCACCAAGTCAGTGCCTGGCACATAGTAGGCACTTAGTAAGGGCTTGCTGAATTATGTAGCATAGGCATGAGTTGTTGAAGCATTTGATCATGTCCCTTTGCGCTTAGCTCTAACAGAGATCATCCAGGTCTATATGTTTGCCTTAATTTAAATCCTCCTCTTGGGAGAAGCTGGGTGGCTCAGTGGACAGAGAGCCAGGCCCAGAGACAGGAGGTCCTGGGTTCCAACTTGGCCTCAGACACTTCCTAGCTGGGTGACCTTGGACAGGTCACTCAATCCTCATTGCCTAGCTCTTCCACCTTGGAACCCATACACAGTGTTGATTCTAAGATGGAAGGGAAGGGCTTAAAAAAATTCTCCTCTTGCCACACTGATTCCTGTTCTCCCCAGGAAAATCAAGGCACTTCCTGACTTCTTCCTGAATCAATTTGCCTCTCAATGTGCACTCTCTGGTCGAATTTTGCCAGGGAATAGCAGCAAGTGTTCCTCCCCTCTCCTTCCCTGGTTTCTGTTTCTACCCTCTACAGTAGTGCCCAGTTTGCCCTTGCAGAGTCGGTAGGCTAGCCAGTCTCTTGGATTGCTCCAGATGCCTTGATATCGAAAATAGAGGTTCTGGTTTGGAGACGGGGCTCAAAATCCCGGCACAGTGTGAAGTGCCAGAGACCTGACCGCTACATGCTATTTTCAACTTGGGCCTGGGAATGAGGGATCGAGTCACAGCTGGCTGCAGATTCATCCTCTGGGCCCTGCTAAAGCTCACCTGATCAAACTGATCCGTCCCGCTAGCTTTTCGGTATCCTCTCGAGTCGGAGGGACGTTCTCTACAAATGCAATTCCGTAGAGCAGGAAGCTTTGCAGAAACTTCTTCAGGCCATCCTGGGTCTCCAGGAAGCTCTGGAAGTCGACAGGCAGCACCTGGGCCTGCCGATAGATCTCGGCGTTCCACAAAATTCTAGGCTGGACAGCCTGCTTCTGCCCCTCATAGCTGTTCTTCAGCAGCCACTCCAGATTGTACCTGGTCACATGACCATCTGGCCCTTTAGAAGGGGAAAAAAGGAAACATCACAAAACACACCACCTGGGAGGGATAGTGGAGACTTCCTGGCTAAAACTGGTGTTTTCCATAACCAGTTACCCAGGGCTACCTTCTTCACTGAGCATATTTCAGTGGGGCAGGAAGCAGCTACGTAGCTCAGTGGAGGGAGAGCCAGACGCAGAGACGGGAGGTCCCGGGTTCCAATGTGACCTCTGATACTTTCTAGCTGGGTGACCCTGGGCAAGTCACTGAACCCCCATTGCCTACCTAGCCCTTACTGCTCTTCTGCCTTAAAGGGAAGGGTTTTTTTTTCAAAAGTAGGAAAGATGTTCATGTAAAGTTAGTTATAGCAACCAATATATTTGATTCAGTTCATTTCTGCCAAATGTTCCTTGTGAAACAGCCCTGAGAAAACCAATCTAGTATATGTGTACACACACAGGCCCATCTATGGGCCTTCCCCTTCACCTTATAAGTACGGAGTGAAGTAAAATGAAAGATCTTCTTAACAGCACAAAGAACTTCGTTATTCGCCCATTCATGCTGCTGCCAGTGTCTCCCATGCAAACATCCAAAGCAGAAATAAAGGCGGGAAGGAGTCTGCTCTGGGCATGATGGGAAATTGATTTGAAAACGTTGCAGAGCCCAAAACACAATGTGTGAGGCTACCAGGTTCAGCCACGTTGTGGCTCCAAGAGGTTTTGTGGGACGGAACCTGTGAATCCTCTCCCTTCTTCCCTACTGCAGATCTCATTACCTTCTGCAGCCCATGAAAGGCAATTGCCTGGAGTGAGGTTGACAAATCAGGTTTCAGAGCCAGGCAGGGAAGGCAGAAGAACTGATAAGTGACTCCAGGAAGAGAAAGCTTTCAATTCCAAGTGGACGGGACAGGGAGACGAGCAGTAATGAAATGAGATGCTTGTAATAGAGTGGCAAGGAGACATACACTCAGCTTGTTGCATGCTAGGCTCCCAGCTAGCTGAGCTTTGCCCAGGGAACCTAGAGAGAATGTGCTTGCGTGGGTCCAGTGCCCAATAGCACAGCTTAGATTGCCCCCAACAGAACTCCTGGGAAGGGAAATGCCACGGCTCCTGCCCACGAGACAAAGACGGTGAAGATCTCCAAGGAACGGGCAAGGGATGTGGCACATCAAAGTGAAGCCGAGTCTGGGCTTCCGTTACGAGGCTGCACATGAGCCGAGTGCTAAAGGAATCCTAAGAGGCAGTGGTGAGGAGGAAGTGCATTCCAGCCACAGATTAAAAAGGGAAGAGCAGGTCCGAGTTACCAGCATCCTAAGCAAAAATGGTGAATGGGCGACCAATGAAGATAAAATGAAAGCCTTTGTTAAGAGCCATTTGCCCAAACACTAAAAACTCTAAACCAAATGGATAGTTACAAAAAACATGAATTGCTGAGACAGACAGAAGAGGAACTCAAACATCTTAGAAAAAGGTGACCGAGCCGTCCATGAGCTCCCCAAGAAAAACCCCGCAAGATGACATGGATTTCTAAGCAATTTCTACCAAACACTGAAAGAAAGACAGACACTTTCAATATTATATAAATGGGTTGAAACCCAGGAATGCAAGACTCCGACTAAATCCCCTCTATATCCCAAACACGGCTTTTGAGAGCCAGCCATCTTGTGGGGTCACCTTTTTCTAAGCTGTTCGAGTTCTGCTTCTATCTGTCTTGGCAATTTCCCTAGTGGCTAGCGATAAAAAACATCAAGATCAAATCTCTTCCGGGAGATTGCACCAGCACAGCACAGAGCTCGTACACGATGGCCAGGGGGATAGAGTAGGGATGCAGGGCTGCTTCAGTATTATTAGGAAAACTATAAGCACAATGACTATTAATGACACAAACAAGAAAAATCATTTCATTATATTAAGGGATGCAGAACAAGTTGTAGACAAAATACAACCCATTCCTATTTAAAACACTAGAAAGCATAGGAATAAATGGGACTATTCTTTTTTTTTTAAACCCTCACCTTCCGTCTTGGAGTCAATATTGTGTATTGGCTCCAAGGCAGAAGAGTGGTAAGGGCTAGGCAATGGGGGTCAAGTGACTTGCCCAGGGTCACACAGCTAGGAAGTGGCTGAGGCCGGATTTGAACCTAGGACCTCCTGTCTACCCAGCTGCTCCCTAAATGGGACTATTCTTAAAACGATAAGTACTAGCTAACTAGAACCAAGAACAAACAATAAGAACTGCTGGAAAAACTGGAAAGCAGTCAGAGAGAGCAGGCCTAGACCAACGTCTCACACCATCTACCAAGAGAGGGTCAAAATGGGTACATGATTGAGACATACAGGGTGAGGAGATGATAAGCAAATTGGGGGAGCAGGGAAAAATTTAACCATCAGAACTATAGATAAGGGAATAGCTCGGGACCAGCCAAGACACAGAGGATCATGGGAGGTAAACGGATCATTTTTATTGCAGCAAATTAAAAAGGCTTTGCACAAAAACGCAAAGCTGCCAAAATGAGAAGGAAAGCCAAAAACTCGGGAGGTGGAGGGAGATGAATCTTTACAGTGAGTTTTTCAAATGAAAGTCTCATTTCTAAAATGTATAGGCCACCAGGCCAAATTGCTAAATGTCACAGATGAACAGGCAGTTTTCAGGAGGAGAAATCAAAGCTATTGATTGTCACATGAACAAAGCTCTAAATCACTAACAATTAGAGATGATGCAGATAAAAATAATTCTGAAGTACCACCTTCCACGTTCCTGACAAATGCTGGAGGAGTGGGGAAATGTGGACCCAAATGCACACTGGTGCAACCGTTCTGGAGAGCTATTTGGAACTCTTCCCAAAAGGCTATCAAACTGTGCATGTCCCCAACCCAACAATACTGCCGCTGCTTCTGTATCCCAAAGAGAATAAAGAGAATGGCCCCTACGGACAAAAATGTTCACGGCAGCTCTTTGTGGTGACAGAGAATTAGAAATTCAGGGGATGCCTATCCATTAGGGAATGCCCGACCACGTCATGGCATCTGACTGTAATGGCAAACTCTTGTGCTGTAGGAAATGAGGACTAGGATGCCCTCAGAACAAATCTGGGAAGACTTATGTGAACTGATACAAAATGAATTGAGCAGAACTAGAACACCCAGTGTCCCTTAGGCCCCCGAAGAGGGGAATTCGCATCCATTAGCTCTTTTGTCTCCTAGTCAGGAGTAATACAATTTTACTTCCCAAGAGTTCTCTTGGGGTGCCAGCAATTCAACCTGTGCCATCGAGTATCAGACCAAAGCATTCTCCCTGTAGATTGCCCTGGGCACTCCAGCAGAACCTTTCCCTGCTCCCCTAACTAACTTGCTTATCATATCATCCCATACGTCTGCTGTGTACCCATTTGGGTCCTACCTTGGTATGTGGTGGGAGATGTTGGTCTCTGCCTACTTTCTCGGATTGCTTTCCAATTTTCCCAGCACTGTTTACTGTTTGTAATAAATACCATTCATCATTTTACAAGCTCCACTTATTCCTATCCAAGTGTTGTATGCGTATCAGCAATACTAATTAGCAATAGTGTAAAAACTGATCAACTGTGAAAGACTTGGCAACTTTGATTGCTACAATGAGCCATGCCCGTGATCCAGTGATTCATAATGTTCCAAAGGCCTCGCCATGACAAATGTTCTCTAGCACCTGAGAGAGAAGTGATGGATTCTGAGTACAGATAGAAGCAGACCCCCTGCCCCCCTCTTTCTTTTTCTTGAGACAGAAAATGTACCCAAATCAGAATGATACAAACTAGGATCCGGTGAGGACAAAGAAGAGAACCAGACAAATGAGTCCAGAGAAATCTGAGGAGGGAAAGAAAGCACACTTTCAGCCGGGAAGGTTCAGGATATCTTCATGGAGGAGATGACACCTAAGAAAAATCTTAGAGAAGAGAGAGGCTTCTGAAAAGGACAAATGAGAAAGGGAGCACAATGGATAGAGCATCAGGCCTGGAGTCAGCCATCATTCTGGACCACTTGTAAAATGAAGAGGATAGACTGGGTGACCTCTAAGGTCACTTCATGACCCATGCATGAAGTAGGAAGAGAAGCAGGTGAGGGCAATATCACAGAAAGCTCATTGGTACGGAATTCCCTTCACACTGTAGGAGGTCAACACCTCACACCTGCATGAGGAGCAGGGTGGAGCTGGCAAAAATGGGAGAGAGGAGAGGTTTGGTCCCCTTCAAGTTCTCGGGTCTCTTAGGGTACCACAACAGTTTTGGCCCAGTCGGAGAAAATGGAAGACACTAGGCCCAATTTCGGTTGCTGAAGGGAGAATAAGATGGGGAAGAAGCTGACGTGAGAGGAGCTACCAGTCTTCCTTATGTCCCCCTCTCCAGCAGGGACTTTCTCTCTGACTTGGCTGACTTTCCTCCCTCCCCACAGGAGAGCTCATTCACTCTGTATTGTCTGCTAAAAGTTTTCCTATGTATCCTTTCTCTGATTTCTGGTTTCTTCACTGCTTACTATGTGAATTCATGGTGGTATCTGAGGATAAGGAAGTCAGGCCTTGGCTATAAAGCGTGGGTTCCCCCTTTCCCCATTAATGATTAACCACCAGAAACTCAGTTTGAACCCGAAGATCACATCCCTTAGATATGCTTCAACCTTTCACTCTGAAGGGAGCAGATAATGTTTGAGTTAGCAGATAGAGCTCAGTATCACCTCTCTTGGAGGAGAGCAGGGTGGTGATCCCTGGCTCCAACCTCCTGTTGCCCGACCTGGCAGAATGAAGGTTTCCCTTGGAGAAGGTGGGGCAAGGCGGGGGCAAAGAGGCTACAGATGTCTCTTCTGCCTCCCTTAGAGCCACACAAGGTCACCCTGGTGCTACATGTGCAGAACAGGCCTCGCTACACTGGCAGTGGGTTAGCCTAGTTTGAGGCACACCTTTGTCTCCAGCATAACCTCTCCTTATCCTAGGTACAGCCTGGACCAAGGGTGCCCTTCCCCACTGCCCCAAAACTTCCCCAATTACTAACCTCTGAAGGTTCGTGACTCTCAGATGGCATATGACATCATCACTTCTGCTCAGTGCACCATCCTTTTACCTGCAGTGACATGGCTGCCTGCTGTACTACCATTCCCCAGCAGGGGGATCCAAAGACTGCTGAATCAATCGATCGATCAATCAATCAATCAATCAATCAATGACCAATTAAATTATTTAAGTGTGGGAGCAAGGGGGGGGAATAAATCTTCCTTAATTAAGTATAATTACTGTACCGAGCTGTGGATAAAAAGGAGAAAGTGAAATGGTCTCCGCCTCCAAGGAGTTTACATGTTATAGGGGGAAACACCGCACATACACGTATATGTACTCAAGAAAATTGGGGGAAGAAATACAACTGGGAGAGGGGATAGGGAGGAGAAGGAGGTAAAGCCCTCAGAAGGAGGTGGCCTGTGAGCTGAGCTGTAAGGGAAACTAGAGCCAGACTGAGAAAGGCTTTCAATGACAAACAGACAAGTTGAAGTTTTTGTTTGGTGAAGCCAGTGGATCCTTTCTCAGAAGGAAGGTTTGGTGTCTCTGTTCATAATGGAAGGAAATGCTCACTCTCACTTAGAGGCTGGTGAAGATCCAAATGTCACAGTTTCGTTTTCTTCCCTTTCAAGATCATGGGCCTTCTGAGCAGAGTGAAGCTTCTAAAGTAGAGCACAATCAGATTTGAACTTTAAGAAGATCATTTTGGGAGCTGTGTGGATGATGGATTGAGGAGGATGAGGGAGATCAATTAGGAGACTATTATAATCATCCAAACAAGAGGAGAGGAAGAAGGGGATGAATGGGAGGAAAGAAAGGCCAGGGCTTGGCAGATGATTCAATGAAGAGACTGGGGGTGAAACAGCAAGGAGCTAAGAGGGACTCCACCATAGAATCCATCATTTAAGTAGAAAGTATCCTTAGAGTTCATCAAACACACACACACACACAAGTTGTCACCCTGCCCCACCTCCCCAGCCCAAGGCTGAAGTGAAAAGGGTTCCAGGTGTGGAGTCAGGAACACCCAAATTCAAATCTGGTGTCAGAGAGTAACTGTGTGACCCTGGGCAAGTCACTTCACCTCTGTTTGCCTCACTCACATGTGGAGAGCTCTGATTATAAGGGATGTTTTCCCTTGTGTCTCACTTGGCCTCTCTGCAATTTCTACTTACAGTAAGAAAATGGATAATTTCGTTTCTACAAATATTTGAAAACAGCCATCAGGCCTTGTTTTGCACTCCAAATCCTCCTTTCTCCAAGCTACACAAGCTAACCATCACCCCACCTGCAAACTTGTATCATTACAGACTTGACAAATAGCCCGCCTCTGGCCAAGGCCAGACCTCGGAAGCATTCCACTTGAAATCTCCCTCCACTAGGACACTGATCCACCAATCATTCTTCTTCTATGAATTCTCATCCATCTAGCCCACACCCCTCCATCTTGTCCATAAGGACAAGCCTGAGAGACTTTGCCACGTTTGGCTCCAATCTAGGTGGACACTGTTCATCCCTTATGTCGCAATCTCCCACTCCAGGATGTCAGCTAAAGAAAGTCATTAAGTGAGTCTGGCAAGTCCTGTTCTTATGAAGCTTAACTCACTCACTTCCTGTGCCCGCTGGTCCCCTTTGAAGTGCTCACAAGCCATCCCTTTGATGATGTTCTAGAAGCTATCCAAGTCCACAGGCCTACAGTATTGCAGACTCTTCCATCTTTGAAAACTGAGATGTTTCCCCTTCGGTGGTCCTCTGTGAGTTTTCAAAGAATGCTGACAGTAAGTCAGTGATCATTCCGGGTAGAAATTTTGGGGCTCCTGCTGTGTGGTTCATTTAGGCCTCCAGATGAACTCACTGAAGGCAGCTAGATGCTCAACTGGGCAGCCCTCCATCTTTGCTCGGCAAGGACAGACATGGCATGGCCACCACACCTGCACAGAAGCGCTGGAGGCTTCACGTAAATGGAAGGAGGAAGTCAGGCAAGCAGTAGTCTGGCTCTTGCCCTTGGGTCTCTGCCCTGCTGCTGAAGTTACCAGTAACTAGAAGCCAGGGAAGCTCTCTCATCAAAGCTGGGGTGGCTCCTCCTCAGTGGGTGCCGTAAGACAGCCCAATCTACTCCTCTGAAGACCAGATACTCTCTGAAATGCCTTCCGACTGTCAGACTGGCCTTGAAACAGGCCCATGGGCACTGAATGTTGGGCTTCTTGGAATGGATCCAGCCTGGCCTCAACCTTCCTATATGCCCTCGAGTAGGTAGAGCACTACAGACTCAATTGTCTTCCCCAACCGAGACAGAAAATGGCTCCTGGTGGTGCTGTCACACCACTACATGAAGCACGGAAGCCAAGGAGAACGAACACGCCAGGGGCATGACCCTCCCTTCCTTCCCTTTGGCAGCCTCCCTGCTCCCTACTGCATAGGCTAAAAGCATTATTAATGGGGTGCTCTGCTCTGCTGAGTGAAAAGTTCTCAAACAAACTGACTTCTGATGCTTTCCTGGAAAAATGGGACTTCCTATCGAGGCTGCTAGGGGATGCCATCCATAATGTACAGAGCCCTGAATCCAGAGGCAGGAAAGCCCAAGTTCAAATCCCACCACAGACACCTACTAGCCAATTTCTTCACCTGTAAAATGGGCATCAACAATAGCACCTCCCTGCCTGGACTGTTGTGAGGTAATACTTGTCAAATGCTTAGCACTGTCCTGGCATGAAGGAGGTACCGAATAAATGCTCGCTTGCTTCCTTCCAAATGGACACCTGGAGAGATCTGGGATCTGGGTGACATGCGTGGTTCATGGCAAGAAATGAATCAGATGCTTCACTGGGTGAAGCTACAAGTCTGGCTTTTTGCTGCCCCACCTTCTCAATCCTTATCAGTGGAACAGCAGCAGCCACGCTCCCACAGCCCAGTGGATCTGAATCCCAGGCCAAATACGACCCAATTTGGGGCAGTTTCAGCTTTGGAAATAGTTATTTCAGTGCTAAGACCCAGGGCTCCCGAGCTCAAAATCCACAATGTCTGTGCTAGGGAGTGCAGCGAGATGTCAGCAGCACCGAGTGCGAGGGTCTCAGCTGACCTTGCAGCCGCCACGCACCGAGAAAAGAACCTTGGCCAACGTCAGGGACCACTTAGAATAGGCAATCATGGGCTGGACTGCCCACAAAGAATCAAAATACAATGAGCTCTTCTTGCAAACTGAGCTGGACACAGATGGCCAGACCCGGCCATCGCCTCAGCTTTTGGGTCCTGGGAAACATTCCTCAAGGCAGGGTTATTCTGTCTCACAAGTGCACCTTTGGCCACTGACAGATAGCCACAGAGGTCAGAAACAGAACTGTTTTCCTCCTCCATGGATATGGAGCCATATTGCGTATAACCCCGGAGTCCAAGGTTAGCCCTTGTCTGTGGGAAGCTCACGAAGAAGCAGTTGGTCCTGCCTTTGCACTTAATCAGAAATGAATAGAGCACATCGATCTGCCTCCAAGTCTGTGTTTACCTTTAACGTGCCAGCAGAATGCTCTCCTTGTGTCCCCCAGTGCCTAGCACAGGGCCCAGCACATAGTAAGCCCAGAAGAAACATTTCAGGGGAGGGATATATTTGGAAATGAAGGTAGCGTAAAAGCACAAGATACCAATAAAAAGAAGCAACTCTCCACCTGATCCTGCTTATCTTCCCCCCCCCCCAGGACTGTGCTATTCTAGAATAGGCTCAGGAAAAGTGCTTGGGCCCATTTACACCTTGCATTTGGCAGGCACTAGGAACCAGGGTTTGGCTGCTTGCCACACTGCTTGGTGCCTCTCCACTCCAGGGCTCAGCAAAGGCAAGGGAAGCCAGAAGTCTCTTTGAGGACAGCAGGGCAGGGAGCTAGGATGTTGGGAAATGCAGAGCTCCTTTGTTTCCTAGCCACATCATTGCCTTGCTGAATGGTTTCCTTGGGTAAATTGCAGGAGGCACTGGCAGAAGACACCACATCACACTGACTCCCCTTAGGATATGAGATGTAGCTTCTTTCCCGCTCCTGCTCAGGCTCAGACAGACACACTGGGCCCCGGGGAGTAGCTCCCGCCTCTCCATCACCACTTCCTGACCCTCCTCCCTACTCAGCAGGCTCTTTCTTAGAGGTTGACACTCTCCAGTTTCATTACCCTACTTTGGCTGAACCCTCATAGGCATATACCATCATCTACCCAATCTCTTCTTTGGCAAGGAATTCAGGATTTGGGCTGACAGTCTCATTCCTTGTTACCTCTACTGGTGGCCCTTCAGAAAATCTGCCCTCCCACTTCATCAGACTCTCAAATTGCCATGATGATCTCCTTCATCCCGTTTTAGTAACACACAGGGATGGTCCGACCTCTGATCCACTCCTACTGGCCTCTCAGGCTCTGCACAGCACGTGGAGGGAAATCCAAAGAAGGGCTTCCTTGGATGTTAGCAAGCACGAGGACCTGGCTTTCACAGAGAATGTGACAGATGCCAATAGTATACCTAGGAACAAGCTCCATGAGGAGAAGACATTTTGGAACTGGTTAGGTTGGCTGTGATCAGGATGGACCCAATGCTCAAGTGGACCCCCCAGTGGGTCAAACAACCTATGTGACCCTGTGTCAGTGAGGGCCAAGGGCTCCTGATCTGCAAGGGGCTGAGCAGAAGAAGAATCTGATTCACACACTTGGCATCGCCAAAATGCTATGGAAGAGCCAGATGAGGAAGTCCTTTCTCTAGCTTGGGGACTACAGATTATGGCGTAGAGAATGACTCAGGAGCTTCTGGGAAAAGCATTCCAGGTTTTCTTGGCCATTTTACTGGTTAGCCTGGGGACACGTGTCCATTTTATAGTTGGTTGGTCGATATGCTTGAAAACAAATTCTTTCTCATATGTTCTGATCTGGAGTTTACTGTTTGACTAGAAGAAATATCATAATTCAGGATGCTTTGACTGAGTTCGTTTCTCCCATCCTCTCTCCCCACTCTCCCCTCATCTCAGAACAAGTCTTTTCTCCATTTGCTTTAACACCATGGATGTGTGAAGATTGGATTTGGCTATTTCCTGATTTTAACAATGCAGGTCCTAAGCTCTTCCTTAATAGTGAAGATAAAATTGTAATCCCCAGGCTATTTTTAGATTTTAATCCCCAAAGTGTTAACTCAGTATTTAAAGTAGATCTACCCATTTTAACTACAAAAGGTGTTAACTAACTACAAAAGGTGTGAACACTCATTTCATACATTGAATGGGAAGTCCTGAAGAAGAGCATCTGTAGATGTAAGATTATGGGAAGGTGACACAAGAGAAAAAGGTCTTTAAATAGAGGAAACAGAGGAATCGATAGATCAAGATTATTCAGTCACTCAGAGTTGGACTGGAAGAAGACACTCAGAGTTGGAGCAAAGAGAGACCCTTGAGGAGAGACTGGAAGACAGAAACTCAGACTTGGAGTGAAGACCCTTGCCTGGAGAACTGTACCCCTGGAGGAGCTCATGCAGGAGACCTCAGACTGCTTTCCTTTTAGATGGTCACTGTGGTGAATGTGAAGGCTGACTTAGTTTCCTTGCCCTTTCTGGAGGTGTGAACTTCCAAGAAAGGCCCATCGTCTTGAGACTCCTTTTCCCTGGCTATGGCTTAGAATTTCTACCTGATTCAGAGGAAGCCAGAGCTTTCTCTCTCTTTCTCTCCCCATTTTTCTCTTCCTTAATATATTCCCTCTATTGTAAAATAAACTACCATAATTCCATTTACTTAAGTAATTCATTTTGGGATTTAGTAATTAAATCCCTGACGACCACCAATTTTAATATTCAAGTCCAACCAAAAAAATTTAACATAACTTGGCAATAATATACTCAGTCCAAACATAATAAATATAACAGATCAATATAACAAAAAGATAATAAATATAACAGAAGAAGGAGAACTTCTTTTGCTTTGCAATAACACTGATCATGTCTAGGTGTCCTCTAGGTTTGTCTGGGATAATGGATTTGAGCTAGACGGGACATTTGAGGCCACATAGTTCAAACTCTCTCATCTGTTAGGGGTTTGAGGATATCGAGGTCCAGAGAAATGAGGCTCAAGGTTCCATGGTGATAGGGGGAGGGGACATGGAAAAAGAAATTCTCCTTAGTCTGTAAAGAATTAAACAAGTGTTTAGCAGAAACCCGAAACTCTAGGTAAGTAAGGGGCTAGTAAGACAATGCCCCAGAAGCACTCACTGCTGAGTCCAGGTCACTGGGCTTACATCTTACATCACACTAAGACTGAACAGATACGGCAGCTGAGTCAGTGACAGTGACTGCTAAAAGGCTGTGTGGTTAATAGAGAAGGGGCCATGGCACTGGAGACAGGCAAATATCAGCCAAATAAGAAGGTAACATCTTTTTAAGCCCTTCCTTTCCATCTTAGAATCAATACTGTGTATAGGTTCCAAGGCAGAAGAGTGGTAAGGGCTAGGCAATGGGGGTCAAGTGACCTGCCTAAAGTCACCCAGCTAAGATTAGATTTGAACCTCCTCTCTCTAAGCCTGGCTGTCAAACCACTGAGCCACCCAGCTGCCCCCATATTTGCTCTGTCCTTTGAAAGCCCCATCTTCATGAAAACTGGAGCCTGACGAACATCAAAAGACAAAGACAAAAGCAATAGATGGAACTGACAGATACATATTTTGACTCAAAATAAAAAATATCTTCTAAGTCAACCAGTGTTTTCAGACTTGAAAGGATCTATTTGCATTTAGTGGGAAGGAGCTCGGTGTCCCTAGACCTCTTCAAGCAGAAATGGAATGACCACTTGCTTGAGGGCTGGGGGTGGGGGTTTGGAGGACCTCCAAGGCTTCTTCAAACTCTGAAGATTCAAGGAGCCCCATTTCCCCTACTGCCCAGATAAGCCATGTTTTCCATTTTAACATGCTAAATATGACTGCTGTCTAAGCAAACAAACTTCCCAACTTTGTGTCCCGAAACTAATCATGAGCCTAGAAATTGAGTGTCTGAGGCCCAGGCAGGCACAGAACCCGGGCTAGGGAAGGGTCAATGACAATGTGAGCCCCAGGGTGAGCTGGGCTGTCCAGCTTCCATGTTTATAATTCTTATTCTGAGTTTGTAGGCTGAAATTCTCTTATCTGGCCATGCCCTTCTCTATCATTTCATCTTTCCCCTTCTTTACAGCCCCCACATCTTTGGCATGATCTCCTCTAGTCTTTCCTGGCTCTCTTCTAGGCCTCCCTTCCCCACTGGGGAACCACTTATGCTCTGTTTTCGAATCTGGATACAATTGTTGGACCACCAGCCACATGGGGCCCAAACCACAGTATTCCCACCATCCAAATACTTTGCTCAGATTTCAGTATGCCCAACTGGAGGATGTCCTGAAACTCTGCTGCCTGTCAGTCAGTCAGTCAGTCAGTCAGTCAGTCAGCATTTATGAAGGATCTACTGTGTGCCAGGCACTGTGCTAAGCACTGGGGGTACAGAAAGAGGTCAAAGACAGTGTCTGCCCTCAGAGAGCTCACAGTCTAATGGGGGAGGTGAGTGACAACACACTGAAGGAAGCTGAACAGTACAGGGGAAGGAGGGTGCCTAGCCCCGTGCGGAGGTGGGGAGGGGGCGTGACGGAGCACAGGCCAGGGAGCAGAAGCTGGTGGGAAAGGAAGAGCTGTCTGGCCTGGGAGTCAGCCCTGTTGAGATGGAGGCTTTGGGAGGAGTTCCTGGCTCTGCTCTCCAATCAGAGGGGCAGAGGGGACCGACCGAGGGAGGGAAGTGACTGGCTATGAGCACAGGGCTGGTACAACCTCAAAGGATGAGGAGTTTCCTGGTGATGAGGTTCCAGCCCCAAATGGGGCAGCTAGGTGGAAAAAGGGATTCAATTACCTTGGAGGCCAACAATTAGAAAATCCTTACTTAGAGTTAAATGAGTTAACCAGGGCAGGGAGGTGGGGCTTAATCTGATTTTCCTGTTGCTTGAAATGGAGACTAGAGAGACAATCAATCAGATATTCCACAGGTTTGAGAGTCTAGCTCAGATCCAAGGAAGGGAACTATCAGAACAGAGGATTCTGGGAGTGACGGTCCAGGGCTCAGTGCCTAGTTCTGACTCAGCCAAAATCCAGCTGGTTCATTCAATAAACCTTTATCGTATGCCTGTGTGGAAGAAAGGACTGAGCTAAATGGATACAAAGTCAAAACTGAAGTCACTGGTCCTCGGGGAGCTCAGAAACAGATAAAAGATGTACAGCACAAACTGGGGCAACTACAAAGTATATTATGTTATCTTGACTGCAGCAAGGGAAGCCTTGTGCTCCTCCCTAGCTGATTGGCCATCCCACTCTTCACACAGGCTACTCCCCAACTTGTCAAGCCCAGATGAAGACATCCCTCTGAGTTCACTAAAAATCGCCAGAAATATGGGGGCTTTTCCCCGAGAGCTCCCTCTTCTCTCCACATCCCCACAGACATAGCTGCCTACGATTTGGTCCCTGATGAGAAATAAATGACCCCTCTCCTTGCCAAGGCATTCGCCTCCACTTACACTCTTTTTCTTGGGCATTTAGAAGTACTGCTTGAATTACTGTCAGGTTGATGAACCTTACTCAAGGTCTCCTTGAAACCATTTTTAGTTTCAATTTGAGTTTTTCCAGCTCCAGGTTCTGTCCCTCTCAACCCCTCCTAACCCTCCCTCCCTCCCTGAGAAAGCAAGAAAAGCAAAACCTGTTCGAAACATGAAAAAATAGGCAAGCGAAACCAATTCTGCATTTGCCGAGTCTCCTCAACTTCACCAACATGCCTCAGTCTTCGCTTGAAGCCACTGCCTCTGTGCGGAGGAGTGGGCAGCATGTTTCCTCTTGAGTCCTCTGGAATGGTGGTGGGTCACTGTGTCAATCAGCATTCCCAGGCCTTTCCACATTGTCTAGCTTTACAACAGTGCTGTGACAATAGAAATTATCCTGTCGGTTCTGCTCATTTCACTTTGAAAACATTCTACAAGTCTTCCCAGGTACACCTGAAACCTTATTCATAATTTCTCGTGACACAATAATATTCTCTCATTCTCATATGCTATACCATGTTTCCCCCATTCCTCGTTCAGCGGACAACCTCCCAGTTTCCAAACCTCAGAACTGTTTGTTAGAAGTATTTTTGTAGGGGGCAGCTGGGTGGCTCAGTGGATTGAAATCCCGGCCTAGAGATGGGAGGTCCTGGGTTCCAATCTGGAACCCTTTTGGGGTCCAGACCTACTAGTGGTATCCATTTAATTGTCAACTTTCCCAGCTTAGTTCCAAACCTCAGATCACAGCTCCACCAAGAGGACATTCATTAGTGTGCCTGATTCTCCAAATTCCCTCTAGCATTTGTCATTTTCCTTTTTTGTCAACTTTGCAAATCTGAGGTTCTGAGTGACTCACCACCACCACCACCACCACCAGTTTATTGCTTCTCTTCATTAAATCCATCCATTTTACCACCAGGCAACCTTTCTAGCTCTTGCTTGGTCATGGCGACGTCCTCAACCCACAGATCTCAGAGGTCATTTTTTTCTTGTCCCTCAACTTCTTTACAATGTGACCCTTTATGTCTAAGTCATGTACTCATTTGGAGCTTGGCTTGGTCTGACGTGGCAGACATTGGTCCGTGCCTAATGGTCTATGCCAGTTTGCCTTCTTGACCCAATGACTAAGATCTGTGGGTTTGTTAAACACTGGGTTACTTTGCTCATTTCTTTCTGGGCATTGTGTACCTGATCCATTCCACTGATTGTGCCTTTGTAGTCTAGATCCAATATTTCTAGGTCTCCTTCCTTAGCACTTTTTAGAAATTGATTCCCTTCATATACTTGATGCCATATTCCTCTCAACGAATTTTGTTACTACTTGATTGGTAAGTTCATTGGCATGGAACTGAAAAAGTGAATTGACTTAGGGAGTGTTGTCATTTTTAACATATTGGCTGGACCTATGCAGGAGCAATAAGTACTTCTCCAACTACGTCGATGCCCCTTTATTTGCACAGCGTTTTACTTGTGTTCATGTAGTTCCTGTGTATCCAGAAAGTAGCCTCCCTATTGTTCCCCATATTCTGTGGTCATTTTGAATGTTCTTTCTCTTTCTGTTGGATTTTGCTGGTTATAGAAATTCTGGTTATTTTTGTGAGTTTACTTGATATCCCACAACTTTGCTGAAGTCATTCATTGTTCCATTTGGCTTTTTCACTTGACTTTCTAGGGTTCTGAAGGTCAACCATCATAACATCTCCAACAATGATATTTTTGTTTCTTCTTTGCCTATACTTATTCCCTCAATTTCGTCTTCTTCTTAGTGCTGTAACTAGAATTTTGAGTATGATACTGAATAGCAATGGTGACACCGGACACACTTCCTTTACTCATGATTTTATTGGAAAGGCTGTCGCTTATCTCCATTGTCTCTTGGGTTCTGATAAATACTGTTTATCATTTTGGAGGCATCTAACTGGCTCAGTGGATGGAGCACTGGGCCTGTCTTCAGGAAGACCCGTTTTCAAATCCAGCTTCAGACACCGTTTAGCACTTAACCTTTGTCTGCCTTAATCTATTGGAGATGGAGATGGCAAACCGCTCCAGTATCTTTGCCAAGAAATCCCCATGGACAGCATTGGTGTTCTATGATCCACAAAGGCTCAGACAAGACTGTACAACAACAGCAACAACACTTATCCCTTTAAGGAAGGCTCTACTTATTCTTATTTTCTAGTGGTTGTCTTAAGCAGGAATTGGTGTCCCATCTTGTTCAAAGCCTTTTCTGCATCTATTGATATCAAGTGAGTTTTGTCGCGATGTTGTCAACTGTGTTGATAATCTCCCTACTATTGAACACAGCCTGCCTCCCTGGTATAAGCCCATCCTACTCGTCACGTATAATCTGTGTGCCCTTGCTAATGTTGTATCTAAAAATCGAGTTTCTCATTATGCTTTAGGGTTGGGGCTTTAGTTTCTTCCTCTGTTTTAGCTGCCTCTTTTATTATGTGGACTAAACTTGGGACTCAGACAGATTTTGGGAAGACTGCAAAAGGACGGTTTCAAACAGTTTTTATAGCATGGGAATTGATTGTTCTTTAAGTCTGCTCAAATTGGCATGCAAATCCATCGGGTTCCAGGTTTCGTTTCTCCCCTTTGGAAGTCCCTCCAGCTTGTTGAACTTATTTTTCAATGGCAGAGTTATTTCGGAACTTTTTCCAGCTCTGTTCATCTGGACTTCAAGGTCACGTGACAAGCAAGAGCTTGTATTGCACATTTCCTCACATTTCCATGCCCTCCCAAGTCTCTCCAACACAGAAATTATTCAGCACACTGTTTGGTGTTTCCATGGTCCAAAATATCAAGATTACAAAAGGCTAAAAGTTAGATAGGTCAATACTCGAGCTCCCTCAGCACCCCTTCCCCACCTGCCACACTAGTGGCAATATGGCTGCTCTAGGAGGCCCGAGGACACTACAAAGACCCAAATCAAAACCCACTTTCCATCAGCAGCTCTGCTTAGTTTCAATTCCACAGAGCAAGATGTTACCCCTCCCAGGCCAGATAGCTCCAACCTCCCCTTCTCAGCTTCCTTTTGTGTGTTGTTTTCTCCCACTAGATTGTAAGCTCCTTGAGGGCAGGGACTGTCTTTCTTTTTCTTATTTGTATCCTTGGCATAGCACAGTACCTGGCGCATGGTAGGCACTTAATAAATGCTTACTAACTTAAATGAATCAGAACTATTTCCAACAAGTAGAGGAGTGAAGCAAGGATGCCCAATAAGACAAGTGAAAGGAATAGAGAAAGGCAAAGAGGAGTTAAAATGAGCTGTTTGCTGATGAATATTTGGAAAACTCTAGGGAATCAGCAAAGATACCAATTGAGACAATCAATAGTTTCAAGTGAGTTGCAGATTACAAATAAATCCTCACACATCAACAGCTTTTTTATATGATAATAACAAAACACAAGAAGTAATAATTGTGTCAACATGGAATCTAGAAACCTCAAGCTTGTCGCCTAGTAAGATCTGATGAGCACCAAGTTTTAGGACTGGCTTGTAAGTGGGAGACCCCCAAGCTTGTTCTTGTTTTCTGTTCCTGGGAGAATCCACCCTGAAAGGAATCTCAGACTGGCAGTTTCAGACTGAATAATGGGCCCCGAGGTAAAAGACAGTTCCAGTTGGGTGGGCCTAAGCATAAGCTAAGTATTTTGCCTCATTTTGCCCTAGAAGCTTCTCCCATTGTCCCACATCCCCCTTTCTGATCGAACTCAGGACCTTCAGCTTATGAGACTACTGCCCTAAGAAGGCACTTTGTTTATGTTTACTCTCACCTAACTGGGATTGTCTTGGAATTATGCAAATGTCTATACCCTTCAAACTAGAAATACCACTACTGGGCTTATACCCCAAGGAAACAATTGATGAGAACAAATTCCCATATAATCCAAAATATTTCTAGCAGTACTTCTTTAGATAACTTTTTTGCATAACTAAGTACTGGAAACAAAGTAGATGCCCATCGAAAGGGGATTGGCTAAATAAATTGTGCTCTGTCACTGGAATGGAGTCTTCTTCTTTTGTAAGAAGTGGTCCATTTGATGAATACAGAAAAGCATGCAAAGATCTCTATGAACTGATGTGGAGGGAAGTCAGCAGAACCAAGAGAGCAATACACGTAGTAACTACAACAGAAATAGAAAGAACTAAAACACACACAAAAGAATCAAAACCAATTGTAATAAAATGGTATACTTGGTCGTAGGGCCCAGCATGAAGAGATACGAGAGAACACTCTGCCCTGCCCCTTTGTGGAGGTCGGAGGTTCACAAGAATCTCATTTGGGGTTTTTTCAATGTCTTGATTGGTTGTGCTGACTTGTTTTTCCTCTCTCAAAAATAATGTCTATCACATGGGATAGCTCTTGGGAGATAGAGAAAGAGAAATACATGTGATATTATGGTGATGTAGGAAACAGAAAATATCAACAAAAAATTTTATTATATGAAAAAATAACTGAAGCCTAAATAACTTAATTCTAAAGAATGGGCGGGTCAAAGGACAAATCATGGGAATTATCAGCAATTTCACTAAAAATACTAACAGCAATGAGTATGTCAATAATAACTTGATGATATGTCTGATGTAGTTACTAGGAAAAATTGAACATCTCTAAATGTCTTCCTCCATAAGAGGGGAAAAAGAACATATCAATGTGCAACTACTAAAACCTTAAGAAAAACGCTAACAGAGGCAGCTGGGTGGCTCAGTAGATGGAGAGCCAGACCTAGAGACAGGAGGTCCTGGGTTAAAAACTAGCCTCTGGCACTTCCTAGCTGTGGGATCCTGGGCAAGTCACTGAACCCCCATTGCTGACCTGCCTTGGAACCAATACTTAGTGTCTAAGATAGAAGGTAAGGGTTTTTTTTAAACAAATCAAATTCAATTTTGATTTACTAACCTAATTAAACACCAAAATAGATACCTTGAAAACTAAAGGAGATCTTAATAAAATCAGAAGCAAAAGAAAATTTTAATTGACCCCCAAATCAGTTATCTCTCTGGAAAAAAAACCACCATTAACTAATTGGATTTCTTTTTTTTTTAAACCCTTACCTTCCTTCTTGGAGTCAATACTATGTATTGGCTCCAAGGCAGAAGAGTGGTAAGGGCTAGGCAATGGGGGTCAAGTGACTTGCCCAGGGTCACACAGCCTGGAAGTGGCTGAGGCCAGTTTTGAACCTCGGACCTCCCGTCTCTAGGCCTGGCTCTCTATCCACTGAGCCACTTAGCTGCCCCCCCCCAATTCATTTGAAAGAAGTGTCTCCTCAGAGCAGTGACTGATTTGGGTTTTGTATTTTGCACCCCTAGTGCTTAGAATAGTAGTTGGCACACAGTAAAAAAGCACCTAGCAAGTGCTGCTTTTGGAAAAATAATTAATGAATGGCCTAAGGAGCCTGGGAGTTCCCTGCTGCTGAGACTCATTTTTCTCTAAGAAGGGAGTGAAACTGTCCTTGAGACTTAATAGGCAGAGGGAGCGAGGGCTCCGAGTCGAGGCAGCTTCCCTGGCACGTTCAGGCACTCCGCAGGTATCTATTGCTGTGCAAGCCAATACACTCTTCGGAATGCGTGGGCTTCAGTGGCGGATGAGGAAGGGGAACACACCACACCACACTAGAGCTACCTGAAAGATGCCGAGTCCCTGCTCTCTAACTGCAGGGCAAATTTCCTTTGGCTAAGGGTTGGAGGGCCTACAAGTGCACCCTGTTCCCATTTGGAGCCTGAGCCACTGGCCCAGATGCAGTAAAGGGGCCCAGGACACTGGGGGTGTGGGAGTGGGAAGAGCAGTGTTCCATGCAGGGCCCCTTGCCAAGGAGCTCGCTTCACCACCCCCTGCCTTTCTCCCTTTCCAGCAAGCCACCTTGCATCACTCGATTCCTAGACCCTTGGCCAGGATGCCTACAGTAGAAACCCAGGCCGTTGGGCATCATGCCCCTTCTTCCTGGCCAATTCCAGCTCCTGATAATCTACTTCCATGATGGGCTGCAGCTGGGGCTAGGATGCTCCTGGTGGAGGTCTCAGGAGCTGGCTGTTTACTAAGCTGGGGGAGGCTTGATGAGACTTGATTCCCTCCTAGGGCATGGGACCTCCCCAGGCAGCTGGGCCGCCGATCACTCAGGAATGGCTAGTGAAGACCTCCTCAGCTTGAATGAAACTGGCCCAATTGTAGAGAGTACTTCTGGCGCATGTGGCCAGGCCCCATCTCCGTTTGCCCTGCCGTCCAACCACATGCTAGCGTTCATTCCTCTGCAGCATTAGTTCAGCTGTTCCCAACTCTCTGGGTAGGACCACCTGGGTTTAGGGCTCGGGCAGGTGCAACAAGGAGAGGAGGGCAAACTGGGGCCAGAGGTGGGACTCGGAGCTTTTCGAGCTTTTACAGATAGGAAGAAGGAGAAGTCCTGCACAGAGTAATTAATCAGTTCTAAGAATCATGGGTTTCAAGCTGAAAGGCACCTTGGAGGCCCTCTATTTGAATCCCCACATTTTATAGAGGAGGAGACTCAGGCACAAACACACGCGGATATTAAGTGACAATGCTGGGATTTGAACGGAGATCCTTTAGCCCAAACCCTTTTCACTGGGAGAGCATGACATAATCTGATAAAAAGAAAATGCTAACGCTCAGAAGGGACTGCGGCCAACAAGGGAAACTAAGGACAGCCATGAGGTGTGTGTTTTTCAAGCTATGTTGGCAGAAAAAAGAAGGCTCAAGGAAGGACAGAAGCTTGGCTTGCAGTGATGGGATGATGGGAATTTCCAATAAAGAGGATGCAGAGCTGTTTAATTCTGATCTGGCTGGGGCCTGGAAAGACAAAGTAACAGGATGAAGATGCCTAACAGAGAGATGCTCCCTCATATAAACAAGGGGATTCTGGGAGAACACCTAGTGCTTTAGCAATTGGACCAATCGCTTGGCCCATATGAACTATGTTCTCCAATACCGGACGATGACATTTACAGTTGCAAAGCCACAGTGCTGCAAGCCTGGAGACAGCCAAATGGCCCAATTTTCCAGAGAGAAGAGAACCAGAGGCCATTGGGCTTGACTTGGATTTTGGTCAAAATTCTATACTAGATCATTGAAGAGATGCTGGGCAAACAGCTAGAAACATCTAGAAAGGGGCACGAAGAGGACAAAAACCAGCATGGCCTCCTCGAAAAGAGGGCACACTAGACTAACATCACTTCCTTTTCTGAAAGAGCTGCTCAACCAGTACATGAGTGACATACTATGGCCATAGTTGATGTGATCTTGCCCAAGGTTTTAACGAAGCATCTATTCCTGGAGAGAAGACAGAGCTTGTCTCCTGCCCTCTAATCTCACCTAGGTGACCTTCAGACATCTCAAACTGGATACCCAGCAACAGGTTTTTGAAAACCCCATACCTTCCATCTGTGTATTGGTCGCAAGTTAGAAGGGTGGTAAGGGCTTGGCAATAGGAGTTGAGCAACTTACACAGGGTCACACAGTGAGGAAGTGTCTGAGGCTAGATTTGAACTCAGAATCTCCCATCTCCAGGCCTGGCTCTCTAACCACTGAGCCAGCTAGCTGCCCTCTATGCAATAACATCTTAAACTCAATATGTCCAAAACAGAATTCTTCTTTCTCCTTAAACCTTACCTTCCCTGTTACTGTAGAGGGCATCACCACCCTCCTAGTTCCGCAGGCTGGCAATCTAGTTGCCATCCTGGACGCCTCACCTTCTCTCACCCCTCAATGTCCAAACCTGTTGATTTCACCTTCGTGGCCTCTCTCAACTAGGTCTCCTCTCCTCCAACACTGCCCCGACCCTGGTGCAGGCCCTCATCACCTCTCGCTCGGGCTACTGCAAAAGCCTTCAAGTCAACTTGCCTGCCTCAAATTTCTCTCCACTGTAGTTGTTCTCCATTCAGTCAACAAGTAATTGTCCTGAAGCATGGATCTGACTCAGTGGCCCTTCTCTCATTCAATAAACTCTAGGAGCTTCCTCTGGCCTTCAAGGCCAAACACAAAATGCTGTGTATGGCATTCAAAGTCCTTCATAGCCTCGCCCTTTCTAAGCCCTTTCCAGTCTTCTCATTCCTAGCTCTGACACATACCCTTCCACCCCGTGGCGTTGGCTCTTCCACAAACGAGACTCTCTCTCGGAGCTCCGGTCGTTTTCCCTGGTTGTCCCCACGCCTGAAATGCTTCCCCTCCTCATCTCCACCCACTGATCTCCCTTGCCTCCTTTAAAAGCCCCAACTCAAATCCCATCTTTTACAGGAAGCTTTCCTCAACCCCTCTTAATTCCAGGGCTTTCCCCCTGTTAATTATTTCCTATTTACCCTGCCCCCTCCCCTCTCTCTTCTTTTTGTATCCCCAATGCTTAGCACAGCGGAGGTGCTTAATAAATGTTTATGGTTGATGGAATCTTGGGCTATGTCAAGGAAGGCACAGCTTCAGACAATACGGAAGTTCCTAGCAAGGACCCTCGAGTACTTTGTTCAATTTGGCATGCTATTGTTTAAGGAGGAAACTGATAAGCTAGAAGGCTGTAAATGGTGTGGGCAGCCAGGACAGAGCAAGGCCTCAAGTCCATGTCCTGAGAGGGTCTACCAAAGGCACTCAGAGGGTCACATGGCTGTTCTGTCTAACGAGAAGGGCCCAGCCACGAGCAATGAGCAGGAGTTGCCAAGAAGCCAATTTTGGCTTGATATCAGGACAAACTTTAGCCCAAAGTGGCAGGGGCTGCCTCGAGAGGTCATGGAATCCCCCTCCTGGGGGGTCTTCAAGTGGACTGTAGACGACCACTTGTTTGGCTATGTTAGAGTGAGGACTAGACTAATTGGCCTCTGAGGCCTTTTCCAATTCTCAACTTCGATGATGGTGAGAATGACGATGATGATCCTTCCTCCTCTTCCTCCTCCTCCTTAATGCTTGTGAGCTAAATTTGTCCATCTTGATTGTACTTACATGTGAGAAAGAGCATGGTCTCGTTCATACGGATGGTCTGAGGCTTGATGGCCAGGTCCACACTCGCGGTATCCAAGCTGCGTTGATTGGTCTTGGAGTTGTAGCAAGAAGCTGAGCGGCAGTGATCTCTCAGCCAAACGTAATCGAATCTCATCACCATGCCGGCATAACGTAGTTCTGGGAAAGAGGCAAGATACTGACACTAGTGTCTGGCAAAAAGGAAAATTCACAGTTTCCAAAAAGTAACCCGCAAACCCAACTGCCAGGAGACCACCAGGGTGAAGATCCTGGAGAACATTTATGGGTGCCCTAAAAAGCCTCCCTTCTCAAGCTGGCCTGCAGGCAGGAGAAAGGGGCGCGCCGGGGATGAGCACTGCCAAGGGGTACATGGCTGGCTTTGCCTTCCAGAAATCCAGGGCCCTGTCTCATGTGGCTCTAGCCTCAGAGCTTTTCCTCTCCTCCACAAAGGCACTCTATTGCTTATATATATTTGAGGCACAGCGTTTATTGAGCTTATTTTTATATTTTATTCTATTGGCCACGGGTATGCTGGGGGGCGCAGACAGACAAAACTAGATGGACGTACCTTTACCTGCATATGTACATGTCTGTATAAATACAAAGTAATTCCAGGAAGGTGGGAAGACACTAGGAATTTCAACAGGCAATGGTGAAGAGAGGCTGGACAAAGATGCCCATGCAGGAAGCCCCATAGACTCCTGTACTTGGAAAGTCCCCCATGATGCCATTGGCCATGGCAGATGACAGCATAGGATCCTTGGATCACTTTACAGATACTGGGCCCTGGCGGTTATTTTGGAAATAACCTCTGTGACACAGCGATAATGAAGATGGCCTGTCAACATGGAATCTAGAAACCCCAAAGTTGTAGCCTAGTAAGATCTGATGAACCCCAAGTTTTAGGACTAGCTTGTAAGTTGGAGCCCCCAAAGCTTGTACTTGTTCCCTGTTCCTGTGAGAGTCCACCCTGAAGGGAATCTCAGGCTGGCAGTTTGGGACTGAATAATGGACCCCATTGTATTAGAGGCCTTTTCCTAAGAAGACCCACACCTAGGCAGGGGCCATCCTTTAGTATCCGTGGTAGGCAGCCCCTTCCCTCACATCCCAGCCGCTAGCCCTGATTCCTTTCCCAGGCTTGGTTCTATCCTGTCGGTGTAGTTGGAGCCCTCCCATTTCCTTGGTAGCTACAGTGAGGTCAGTCATCTTCCCCTGCCCCTGGACTCCCCAAATGGTCCCCCACATTGTTCTGCTCCGTGGAGTCATCATCTAGCCTGGTGGCCCTCCCAGGGGTCAGTGACTGAGCGTCCAGAGTTCAATCCTCAGACTCTGTGCAGTCACGTGTGGCGAGCAGCTCTGGGTGGAGGCCTCCTAGCGCTGCACCCCTTTTTGCCCTTGATGAAAGAGTGACTTTGACTATTTAATAGTTCTGTGCTTTTCCAAGTCGACAGGCCTAAACAGTTCTGCTGGCCCACTCCATACCACAGGCAGAGAGTACCAGCATCCAACTGCTGCCTGGTTCCAACGGTTTTTTTTTGACCATGGCCTGCTTAGAATAGATCCAAAGTAAGGCTAGGCTATCAGGGTTGTGACTTGCCTAGGGTCACACACCTAGGGAGTATCTGAGGCCAGATTTGAATCCAGGTGTTCCCAATTCCTGGCCTGGTGCTCTGTCCACTATGCTACCTCCCCTCCAATGATCTCAAACTCCTTTCCTAAGATACTGACTTCTGCCTGCTAGCCCCCACCCTTTGGTTGCATGAGTATGAGGAGTGCAAGGATTGGAGCTGCTTGGACGTGATTGTTCCCTTTCAAAGCAAGCTCATGTTTGCTACTTCCCCTACCCTGGTCAAACCATCTCCTCTACCAAGTCATGGCCCAACGCCTCCTTCAAAACCAGCCTCCAAACGCCTGCCTTCAGGATGTTGCCCTAATTTATCCTCCATCTCTTTACTGAAATGATGTGCTATTGAGATATGCTTTAGTTCATTCCATCCAAGAATACTGAATGAGCACCTGTCATTTGTAAGAGCCTCTACAAGGTGCACCAAGGGTAGGACTCAGTTCAACTCATTAAACGTCTGGGCCAGGCCCTCTGCTGGACCATGGGAATGCAGAATCAAGGCCAAAGGTGGCCCTGCTCTCAAGGAGCTCCTGTTCTCCTGGCAGCAATGGAAGATCCCACAGATAAGGAATTTCAGCGGAATTGGAATATGGTGAGAGTACCAACAAGAAGAAAGCTTGAAGAAGGCACCGTAGAAGAGAGGGCACTTGAACGGAGCTTGGAAAATGTTACATGGTTCTAATGAGGGACAGGTGAACTCCAGGCATGGAGGGAAGCTTATGGAAATACATGGAGCTGAGAGGCTGCACATGGACTCCGGGTTCATGTTTGGCTGGAATGTGGAATAATAAAGGCGTTAAAATAGGCCACATGGGATAAAGTTGGAAAGAGAGATTGAGACAGATTCTGTAGGGTCTTAAAAATCAGGTTGAGGGTTTCTATATGGCTCTAGAGGCAACAAGGAATCACTGAGGATTCTTGAGCAAGAGAGGGACTTGCTTAAAGAAGTGCCTTAGGAAGCTGTTTCTGGCAGCTGGGTGGAGACTAGATCTAACTGGGAAGGAACCGGATACAGAGAGATCACTAAGGAGGCCATTACAATTGTCTGTGTGAGAGCAGATAAAGGTCTGATGAGATGTCTGTGCCTCTGAGGACTTCACTGGACAACCAGTAGGTACAAAATGTGCCACACAGGTGACACCACGTCCATACTCTAGGGGGACTGAGCAGGAAGGACAGAAGGTAAGGCACGGCCAGGTGAGCTGTGCCGTAAACGCTGCATAGTCATTTGAGAAGTGGTGATGAGGAGGGGCTTTCCAGGCAGAACTCAGGGGGAATACTGAGCTGTTCGGTTCAGGGAAGGTAGGGTTTGTGGGAGTAAAACAGAATCTGAATGGAAAGTCAGGTTGTTGCATGCTTATTGGCTGTGGATCTGTGTACTAGAAGGCAAAGCGAAACAAGTCAAGCCTGCTGAGAACTTATACTCCATCCTGGGAGAAAAATCCTCCCCTGGAAGTTCAATCAGAGCGTGGATAATAAGCAAATGCTCTCAATGGCTCCCTTCTTGTATATGTGGTATATAGTCACTTCATTGGCCTGGTCTTCCATTTGCACACTGGTGACAATAGCCCCCCTGCCTATGACCCCACGGGGGTTACTAAACTGGAGACTGCCCAAGTTAGACTTATAACGAGGCTACCAGGCTGGTTCACCATTAGGGACATAATCACAACACTCTTCTATGCTAAAACTGTCATGGGCTCATTTTTCACTATCCCAAACATGCTTGCTTTTTGTGCAATGGGAATGGGCAAGAAACTTTTCCAATAAAAGGAGACGAAAGCAAAACTATCCATTCTCCCCATTGTCATTTGATAGAGTTCTGGAAGTACAAGAGAGAAATGAAAGGCTAAATTAAGACAGATAAAGAGGAGATAACGCTGTCCCTACACAGGGAATACTAAGATGATCCCCGAGAAGCAGCAAAAATATTAAACTGCATTTATCCAGAAGACAACCAAAATCCAGGAGAAGGAAATCTCCTTCTAAACAGCTACAAATTCACAAAGGATCTGGGTAGCATCCTACCAAAATAAGCCGACTTGCCTAGCAGTGAAGAAAGAGAGGGCTGGGAGCCAGCCTTCTAAGCAAATGGACTTTAGTGTAGCAGCAAGCAAAATCGTACAAGTTAATGACCTGCAGACACAGCCAGCATCATCTGAGACAGGACAGGTCTTTGCAGATAGAAAGAGCAACTGACAGCCTTGGTCCCTGCCTTCCCCAGTAACAGGGGTCCTGACTTCATGCACTGATCCTTTGGAGATGGCTCAAGGAGAGAGGCTCAGGCTGCTGGTGCTGAAGTGTCCGAGTTCACAGTGCAAACTTGCTGATGTCCTCTGGGCACCTTAGCCTCTTCGGTCCTCTCCGAAAGCAAGTCGTCTACACTGGGTAAGGCAGCAGCAAAAGCAGGGTCTATCTGATCACAGGGATTGATATAACTAGAAATGATTGGCTTATTACTGATACATGTCCAAAGCAGTTATTCGATCTCCTAATAACCGGGACTATCTCTTCCTATGAAATCAACAATTACAGCTCAGCCATATAGTCTGATCATCATCATCATCATCATCATCATCATCATCCCAAACCTATAATCGATCTCATCATACTGACGATTTGGAGAGGGAAAACAGCACACTAGCGGTCTGCAAGACTCCCAAGTAAAGCTCAAACCAGAGAAAAACCCAACTGGGAAATGTTGAACCAACAACATAAAGAAAACTGTCACATAAACAGCATGAACTCGTGGTTTTTGAAGGCACTGTGCAGGCAGCCTCGTTTCTATCGGGGTTTTCTCACACCGTTGCACACGTTGGGCTACAAATGCCCTCAAAAGGAATCAAGCACAACAGAGATATCTGGGGGGATGTCCAGTAATCATGTCCCAGCCTTGCCAAAACAGTGACAACAACAATGATGGTACAGATGTTACTCTACACTTTGAATGCTCTACAAATGAAAGTATCTAAGGGAGACTTTTTAGAACTTGATAAAAGAATTACAATTCATACTGAGGACCCAAAAAGGGACCATCTGGTACTGGTTTACAAACAACAACTAAGGATAAAGAGAACAGACTAGCTAGACCGAACCAGAAACAATGGGTCTCAATGACCAAGGCAGTGTCTGATAAACTTGAAAGTGTGAATTAGGGGGAAAACTCGCTATCTGATTGATAGAAACTTCTGGGAAAACCAAAAAGCAGCGTAGCAGAAATTAGGCTTAAAGCAACACCAGACGTATGATGTATCCTATTTTTAAAAGGTTGTATTTCTATTTTCTGTCTCTGACATTACCGTAGTTATCAAAACTGGCCCTCATTCTCCCCCACCCAGAACCGTCCCAGGTGACAAATAGCATTTTTTGAGAAAGAGAAAAAAGGCAGTGGCGCTAATTTACTACACTGATCGATAGTCGTCTAAAAGTGTGCAGTGTCTAACCCTTGTCCTCCTCCCAAACGCACAAAGGGCATTCATCGTCGGCCCAGTTTTCTCATCTCTCTTCATTCAAGCCCACTCAACATTTCTAACGTGGCCACATTTCCTTTGATTTTTTGGTCTGTCGTCCTTTCCATTTACATCATGGTAATGACTATATAGATGGTTTCCTTGGCTCTGCTAACTTCACTCTCCCTCAGTTCCTAGAAAGCCCTCGACGATTCTGTCTCCATCACCTCCATCACTGCTTACACTCCATCCCGATAACTTGTTGAGCCATTCCCCAGTTCATGCGTGTGTACTTTTGTTTCCGATTCTTTTTTATCACCCAAAGTGCTGCTATAAACATTGTGGGGCCTTTTTTCCTGATCAGTAGCTAACTTTCTTGGGAAATGAGCACAAGTACAAGTTACAGAGTCTGTTTGGGACATTTTAGTGACTTTGTCTGCATCATTTCAATGTGCTTCCCCAAATGGCTGTACATTTCACAGCTCCCCCAACAATGTATTCATGTGCCCATCTTCCCACAACCCTTCCAACATCGACGGTTGCCATTTTTGTCATTTTGCCAATTTTCAGAGTGTAAGGTGAAGCCTCGGGGCTGTTTTGACTTGTCCTTCTTTTCTTATTAGTGATCATCAGAAATATCTGTTCATGTGCCTGTAAACTAGGTGTGGCTTTTAGTTCGAGGTTGTGCTCGTCTTTGGCCATCTGTCGTCTCCTGAAGAATGGCTCCTACTCTTGTATATATTCGATCAATATTGATGCCAAAATTTTCAATGGAGATTGCATCAATACAGCACCACGGTTATATACACTGTTACCACGCTGGATTCCTAGTAGGAATTCAAGGCAGGTTCGGTACTAGGAAAACTACAAACATAACTGACCAAATCAATAACAAAAGCCACAAAATCATACGATTCTTTGATAGATTCAGGAAAGGCTTTTGACAAAATATAACGGCCCTTCCATTCCCCCCAAAGGCATTCCATCACATTGTCAAGGTCAAGAGGGAAAAAGACAAATCTCAATGGGGATGTGGAGAAACAGGTACGTTGCTGAACTCTTGGAGGAACTGTGAAGTGGCCTGCCCATTCTGGAAAGCCATTTGGAATTGGGTCCAAAAGGCTATTAACCTGTGTGTCATCACAAGGAGAGCATTATGAGGTCCGTAACTCCAAAGAGATCAAAGAAAGGCGGGAAGGAGAGTGGATGCTGATCAATTGGGGAATGCATGAACAAATTCCAAGTGAAAACAGAAACTGGAGGGGCCTTTGCTTCTGGTGGAAAAACAACCGAGGTCTATCTGGGAGGTGGGGATCGGTTGATTTCACGAGCCTATTTGGGTAGGGTAGGAAAGCTCGTGAGATTTCCTTCCAGGTAAGGATATGGCTCTCACCACAGCGGCTACAGGCCTTATTTGTAGAGGAGAGATCATTTTGTGGATTCACTTTCGGATATGTGGCTGTGAGGGGTGGAGAAGGATGAAGTTTGGGATTTCTCTCAATCATTGGTGATCGCTGCTCCACTCACTTGGGAGTTGCCTATTTCATTACCAGTGAACAAAGATGACCCCGTTCCAGGTGTCCCCTGGGTCCCTGGTTTTGTAGGAAAAGCTTAAAAGGATAAAGAAATAAGTCTTCTCTGAAAAGTCCTATTTCCTTGCGTCCATGGCTGTGCTCTCCTTTGGAATCTGCTCCTGTACTTTCTATGCCAGCTTCTGGCATGCAGTCTAAACAGAACTGTGGCCCCCTCCTAGTTTAACCTGCTGGCTCTGCCTCTTCTGCCCCCACTTGGAACGGCGGCAGCATTTGACTCTCTAAATTGAACAGGTTTTGATGATTTGTGATGATTTGGCATTAAGGTAAACTGTTTACAGGCTGCAAGACTAAAAGTCCCTGAACGCAACTGTATTTAAACCGATTTCTATATCTGGTATAGAAGGCCTAATTTCATGGCTAATATATTTTTATTCGGTAAGAAAAATTCAGGCATATGTTGGATGGCGGCAGCTAGGTGGCTTAGGGGACAGAGAGCCAAGCCTGGAGACCTGAGGTCTTGGGTTCAAATTTGGCCACAGATACTTCCGAGTAGTGTGACTCTGGGCAAGTCACGTAACCCCCATTGCTCTACTTGCCCCTACTGCTCTAGACAGAAGGGTGTTTTTTAATGCATCTGATGTCATCTGCCTGGCAGTAAGTAAATTCTCGATGCCATATCATGATGTTTAGTTCCTTCCCCTGTGCTTCTGGGTCACTTTTTTGCTTTATTGGGATGGTAGCTTGTCCTTCGCATTATGTATTGCGTATAATCACTAAATGGGGCTCCTTTGGGGCTGATCGGGAAATTCCCTGCTCTTGCAGGACTCTCCCAGTGTGGTGAAGAATGACTTGTTGGTTCGTTCTCTAAGAAACTGTCTGGGCTGTGTGTGAATCAGTGCATATTCTTGCACTGTGCAGATTGCCCAAATGTGAATATTTTCCCAATTGATTTTTATACTGTTTAATCTGACTAAGTAAAACAGTGAATGAACGAATGCTTTTGTCAAGATGTTTGATACACTCGGTAAGTGGTTCCTTCCGGTTTGCTGTTCATGCAATGCAGAAGCAGCCGTGTGGGACGGAGCTGGGATTGGAATTACTCTAAATTTGGAGTTCGGTAGAACTGCTTTTTCCAAATCCTAAATCCACCATTCCAGGGAGGTGCTATAGATTAGGTGCTTGGGTCCCTTTGGGGAAGGCAGCTGACACATCTTAAAGACTGGGAAGGTGGAAAAGATAGAATTACCAGGAGTCTCTTGACTCAGTTTCCCCATTGAGCTATTTCCTTTGTGAACAGGAATCTTTCCCATCTGGTTGATTCTGAGCCTGGAACTTGTGTCGCCCAATTGGTTGTACCAAATGGTATTTGTGACTTTTCTCTAAATCCAAACTGAACCAAGGGATCTTGGTTAGGTGGATCTAGAACTGTGGGCTTGAGGAACCGGTCCAGATTTTGGTTCAGCAGCATCCTCCCCCCTCTCAGAATGGCTTGCTAATCTTGAATGTTTATTTCCTTTTATTGTACTGGTCCTTGTGGAACATTTTGGCTAACTTTGGCCCGCTTTCTGTTCTATTAAGCTCATCTCCCTCATGGGAATGATGATATTAAGGGAAGACTTGTTAAAGGAAGCCAAACAGGAGTTTGAGCTTCCCGGGGTGAGTTAGCTGACTATTTGGAAAGAGATTTCACCTACTCCAACCCAGTAGTTATCTCTGAGGAAGAGCAATCTCCCCCTCTCCCTCACAGCCCACTGGCAATCTGTAGCCTGACTTGGTTTACCTCAAGAATCTGTTTAACTAGCTTTGTTTCCTTGGGGGTGTATAAGCTGCTCAAAGAGCAGATCTCTCTCCGCCAACAGCTGCCTTCTCTAATCTAATATTGGATCATAGATCTTTGTCGAATCAGTAAGCATCCGTGGACTGTTCAGTGTAAACGACTCCATTGCTGGTGTCTTTTGAACGGCTCTGGCGCTAGGATCATTGCAATCCAGCTCTTTCTTTATTGTCTGTCTGGTACAAGGTTCGGGTAAAGATGTTGTTTTGGAAAAAGCAAGTGGACTAAGATGCCTGGGATTCTCTGCATGCCTGAATGGAGTTTAGGTGGCCTAATTGAATGTTCTTCTTATAGCTCTGCTGCTTATAAGGTTAGCTCCATAAGGCATAGGGTCTGAGCTGGGCTTTATGGCACGAATTCAATAGAAGGCCAACATGATTAGATCTAGTTCGGTTATTGTGGTAGATTATTCGAAGTCATCACGATCGGGTTTAATAAGCGTGACAGGAAACCTTAGCAAGTGACTTTTGCTGCTGTTCAGTTGTGTCCGACTCCATGTGACCCCATGCAGCACACTGTCCGCGGGGTTTCCTCAGCGAAGATACTGCAGTGCTTTGCCATTTCCTTCTCCAGTGGCTTAAGGCAAACAGAAGTGAAGTGACTGGTCCAGGGTCACACGGCTAGTGAGTGCCTGAGGCTGGTTTTAACTCAGGTCTTTGCTCTCTCCACTGAACCACCTAGCTGCCTCCAAGTGACCCGGAACCTAAGAAATGGATCTACTGAAAGGAGCATGTCTCCAAAACTGCCCTAGGAACGAAGCCTGATCTCGGTAGCACTAAAATCTGACATCTCAATTAAGGACACCCGAATTCGAACTAAGCTGGACCCTTCATAAACACTGGTCATGGGACGGCTCTGTGATGTCTAAATGGACACGGGGCACTGGAAGCCGAGGGTGGGCTGGACTAAAGAAGCGATGGTATGATGTCGCTTCTTGTTGCTTCTGTTTGCCATCCTATTCAATACTGCCCAAGACTTGTTTCTGCCCATGGAAATGCTTGCCATAAAACTGCTAGTGAGGCCCTGCGTGGATTGCGATAAGATTATGGTCACAGGGAGGAGCTTCCTTTCCCTCCATGGCCAAGAGGAGGGAATGCCTAAGAGCTTGACATTCTCCTTTCCACTTGGCTCCAGAATAGCCATTTCATCTGTCAGAAAACTCACGGCCTCAGCTGAGGCTCTGGAATTTAGCCAAGACTTCCAATAATGGCTCCATTTTGAAATAAGCATTTGCCAGACGAACTCCCATGTCTGAGCATCAATTTCCAACTTGATCTGCTATCATTTTTCTCTGGCTCTCTTTTGACATAGAAGCCTCTCTCCTCTCCATTTGCCTGTTAGAAAATGCACACGCTTACTCTGGAGATGCACATCTTTACCTTTTCCTTTTGGCAGGTCTCTCTTTTTGGCCATCGGATTTAGTGGGGAGCGACACAGGCCTTGCTAGAACGTGGCTGCTGCCCAGAATGGCTTAGAACCCCGAGCCTTTCTGGCTTTGTTCTGAGCATGACGAAACCAGATTTTCAAATGTCTGGCTGTTCTGATAGGCATGATTGTCAGTAATCCCCAGCAATGACTCACTGGATGTTTTCATAACACGCATCATCTTCTCATATAAGAATGCAAACACTGTGATCTTATTTCAGCCACGAACATGTCTCTTATGGTCATCTTTGTCATTGAGTCCATCCGATTTTTCGCCAGGAATGCTTGGAAATCCTTTATGTCATTACAGATCCATTTTCTCCTCTGTATATAGAGGCCATTTTACCGTGTAGATGATTTGGGGCTGTAACCTTAAATCCTTTGTCTTCTGAAATAGCACATTCCAACCGCTCCATTTAAGTCTTCTTGTGGCTCCTTGGAACTTATATTCTCTCTTTCTGGTCACTTTTGCTACTTTATCCTTGACCCAGGAGCTCTGGATTTGGGCTAAAAGTCTTCTGGGAGTTCATTTGGGGGTTTCTTTCCAAAGGTCATTGGTGGATTCGTTCAGTATCACTTTTACCTTCTGAGTTCTAAGATACGGGGGCAGTTTTCTCTTCATGATTTCTTGAAATATGATATCTAGGTGCTTTTGGGGTCCGTGCCTTTTAGGACGTCTAATGGTTTTTAAATTTTAAATTATTGCTCTTGAATCTACTTTCCAAGTCAGTTGCTTTTCCTATGAGATGTTCCACATTTCCCTATTTATTCTGATTTTTTACTTTGCTTTATTATTTCTTGATATAGCATAGAGTCGTTGATAAGCTTCCAGTTGGCCAATTCTGATTTTTAAGGAGTCATTTTTTCAGTGAGCTTTTGAACCTCTTCTTTTTAAGTGGTTAATTCTCTTTTGCTATCTTTCTTCCACAGCTCTCATCTGACTTTTCAAATCTCTTCATTTTTAAAAAGAAAGCTCATGTTTTTCTCCTTCTTCCCCCTCTCATCTCCCCCTCGGTAGAATGTAACCTCCTTGAGGACAGAGACAGTTTTCCCCCTTAAAATCCCTACTTTCTGTCTATTGATTCCAAGGCAGAAAAGCAGGAAGGGCTAGGCCACTGGGATTAAGTGACTTGTCCAAGATCATACAGCTAGGAAATAGCTGAGGCTACATTTGACTGTTTCATATTAACCTTCTGTCTCCTCAATGCCTGGGCAACTAGGTAGAATAATGAATAGAACACTAGGCCTGGATTCAGAAAGACTCATCTTCTTGAGTTCAAATCTGGCCTGGGACACTTAAGACCTCAGGTCAGCATGACCCTAAGCAAGTCACCTCCAACTGCCTCAGTTTCCTCATCTGAAAAATGAGCTGGAGAAGGAAATGTCCCCAGTGCCCAGCATAACTGCTGACAAATAGTAGGTGATTCATAAATGTTTGTTGAGCAGATGAATAAAGGGTCTTCTTGCTTTCACTGTCTCCCCTCTTCAATCTATCCTTGATAAAGCTGCTAAAGGGAGAAGCTCAGTGGCTCAATGGATAGAATGCCAGGCCTAGACACAGGAGGTCCTGGGTTCAAATCTAGCCTTCTATACTTCCCAGCTGGGTGGCCCTGGGCAAGTCACTTATCCCCCATTGCCTGGCCCTTACTGCTCTTCTGCCCAGGAGCCAATAGGCAGTAGTGATTCTAAGAATTTTTAAAAAGATTCTAATTTTTTTAAAATGAAGCTGCTAAAGTCATCTTTCTAAAGCATAGCTCTTACCATGTTGCCTCCCCCCCACCCCGCCATGCTCTTCCCTGGTAATAAAGGCCATCCACATCTTGGCTCCTACATTCTTTTCAAAACGCAGGTCTTATTGCTCACATTCACAAGCTGCGTTCAAGTCAAAAGGGACTATTTCGTGGCTGTGGCCCACGCCCACTGCTCATCTCTGAGCTCCATGCACTTACAGCAGCCGCCTCTCAAAATTCTTTCCTTTCTTCCAGGCCCCCCCTGCCCCACAGCACTGTCTTGGTGCTGGCCAGGAACACTCTGCTTGGCTTCTCTTTTCTCCTAGATCCTCGCTTGTCTTCTGCTTCTCTGAGGACATCTCCCGGCCCTCTCCAATCCTGCTAGGCACGCCCCCTGTGTTCCCAGCGGCCGGCATGCAGCCACCTGCTGAGTGGGGGACAGAGCGATGAGGGAACAATAAATGTCCCTGTCATTACAGCTATTATAAGGTAGTAGTTGGTCGACACACAAGTCAGGCTCCTTCTATAATACTCTCTTGGCTGCCATCAGCTCTAATTGGGGGTAGGGTTCAATGGCTAGAGATCCTCTCAACATTTCAGCAAGCATTTCCAGGTGGCCTCAAAGCCCCTTTCCTCAGCATATGTCTGTGAACAAATTCTGCTGTCAGCCAACTCTTACCCAAATGATCCTCATGCTGCTGCCAGGCACCGTTCAGAGGCCCCATGGCTGAGTGTTGCCATCGGGGTGCTGCTAGAATTCTCTTTTGGAAGCAGGGATACCGAAGGGCCTGGAGTCTGAATCCTCCCTTCAGCTGGTGGCGAGTGCTACAGAGTATCTGGGATAGCCTGTGGTACCACATTCTGGGGAAAAGAGCAAAAGGAACAATTAGTCAGAGGCCCCATGAATCGCAGCTAGCAGTGTCAGGGACATAATGATCTCAAGGACAGCGGGGCAGCCTCAATCTGGAAAAACGAGGCATGGAGGACCCCATGCCACTGCTTTCTATGGTCCCATCCACCCCTTCCCTGGTCCCCAGAAATCCAGCCTTTGGAACTTCACTCACAAAACCTTCCAGTTGGAAGAGCACTCCAAGGGCATCTCATCCAACCTCTAACTGACGTGGGAATAAAACCGTAACAAGAGGAGTGGCGTTTCTAGGAACAGGGAAATGATATTCCCACTGCTGTCTGTCATAGTCATACAAATGGGTTCAGTTCTGAGCACCACATGATGAGCTGGAGAATGTCCAGAGAAGGGCAACCACGATGGAGAGAGTTCTTGAATCCAACATCATATGAGAAAATGGGCATAGTTAGCCTGGAGAAGTCCTGGGAGCACTTACTGCCCAGAGATGGTTTCTGGCCAGAAAGAGATTATAGGGGACCCTGCGAGTCACTAAGCAAACATAGGTTGCTGTTGTTGTTGTTGTTGTTGAGTCATTTCACTGACTTCATGAGCCTACTAGGGTTTTCTTGGCAAAGATACCAGATAAGTTTGCCAATTCCTTTTCTAGCTCATTTTGCAGAGGAGGAAAGTGAGGCAAACATGGTGGAGTGACTGACCCAGGGTCACACAACTAGGAAGTCTGAGGCCAGATTTGAACCCCAGATCTGGCACTCTATCTGAGGCACTTCTTAGAGGCCCTCCTATGGGGTGCTAGGGGCAGGACCAGGTGCCATTTGGCAACGATACTGCCCCTTAACTAGCTCTGAGTTGCAGCTCTAGGGAGGAGTGTTTTACAGTCACAAGGGAGCAGGGGCCCCATCTGAGTAAGGATCAGAACCCAGGTCAGGAGAGCAGTGACCATGCCTCTCTCCCCAGATCTCAGCACGGCAAATTTACAGGCCCCCGTCTAGACCTAGCTGTGAGAGCAGCGGAAGGACATAAAAGGCAGTCATCCGCATTCCACCTCCCCAACTCTAGCAAACACCATTTGGCCTAGCAGTGCCACTAGTTGGTCTATTTCCCAAAGAGCTCAAAGAAAAGGGAAAAGGCTCCATATGTTTAAAGGTTTACAGCAGTTCTATATTGAAGTGCTAAATATTTAGCAGCAAAGAATTACAAACTTAGGAGACGCTTATCAGTCAGGGAATGGCCGAACAAGTTATGGTATACGAATACGATGAAGTACTAACTATTATGCTAGAAGAGAGGGGAGGCACTCCAAAAATCCTCAGAAGACTTCTATTACTCACTGCAAAGTGAAGTGGGAGGAACCCAGAGAAACCTGTACACAGGGTCAGCAATACCGTGTGATCAACAGTAAGACCTGGCGCCTCTGCTCAAGGCAGTGATCCAAACCAATTCCAAGGGGCTCTTGATGAAAGATGCTCTCCACCTCCAGAGACAACTGATGAACTCTGAACGCAGACTGAGGCACATTTTTCCACTTTCTTTACTTTTCTTCCTCCCCCCCTCTTTTGCAACATAGCTAATGTGGAAATGTGTTTTGCATATGCATAATGGATGGAGCATAGCTTGTCTTCCCAATGGGTTGGGGAGAAACTAGATGGCAGAAAAGAATTTTGGAACTCAAAATTTTTACAAAATTTAAAGAAAAAAAACGATTTCTATCTCCAGTCCTGACTTGTCAACCTAGCTGACCACATACAGGGCTCTGCACTCAGATGAACTTCCTAGGTCCAGGATGATCGCTCCCACCATTCCCCCGTCTCAAAATGAGCTGCCATTGCAGCTTGGCAACCTCATTCAGTGGCTCTTTCAACCTCAATGAGAGTTGTCTCTCCCTTCTTGTACACACGTTCAATCAGGCATCATGTCGCATGGGTCCTCCTTTTTTACTGTCTCCTGAATTGATCCCGTTTCTATTTCCCTTGTCAGGCCCTCATCAATTTATGTCTGTATTACTGTAATAATTTCCTAACAGGTTTTCCGGCTGCCACTCCATCCTGCACATCATTGCCAAAGTAATCTGCTTAAAAAGCCTGTCATTCCCTTATTTGAAAACTCATGATCACTCCCAACTGTCCATCAAACGAGCTTCTCCAATTGGAGATATACTATTCGGGTGTGAACCTTGCTCATGGGCTCTCCCTTCCTCCCTTCCAGTGATGAGCACCGGCAGGGCCATCGACAGCAACCGTTTGGGGGGAAGTTATCCTTAATGCAAACTTTAGCTCGAGGGCCCATGGTTTACAATGCAGCTGGCCTCCTTCTGGATATGTGAAAATTAAAAGCTGTTCTTTCCCCGAATTTTCTACAAAAATGGCTCCAGGGAATTTCTCTTTTTAGCATATTAAGAATTAAAGTAGGATGTTCCATCCATAAATTCCATTCTTCCTCAGAGCTTGAAGTCAAAAGCAAAGGAAGTCTCCAGCAATTCTGACCCTCCTTCTGTCACAGGGAAAGCAAAGGCAGAGATTAATAGTCAATAAACATTTATTAAGCACCTACTGTGTGCCATACAAATATGAAAAAAGAAAGGCAGTCCCTACCTTCAAAGAACTTAAAATTGAATAAGGGAAGAGCAGACACAAAAGGAAATGAAAAATGGAGAGTAGGGCAGAGAAGGGGGCCCCAACATGGAGGCATGAAGGAGAAGTCAGTCAAAGAAGTTATAAAGTTAGCACCAATCAGGGGGAGTAACGAGGAAGCTTCCTTAAATGGAAGTTATGGAGTTTATGGCTCCACCATCCAATCAGAAAGGCCTCTAGAGGGTGGCAATGAGGAGGAGGACCAAGGTTAATGAGATCTTACAGAATGATGAGTTTATTCTTGAGCTTCCTTGGGGCCTGAGCAAGAAGCCAGACAGAGAGAAGTCCCAAAGTAGTCTTAAAGATGCTCTTGGGCAGTTGACATGTCAACAGAAGCAAAGAAGCAAAATTCCCATCACCAGAAGTAAAACTTTCATATTGTTCAACTCATGGTTCTCCCCCCTATCAGGCTGTTTTTAAACACCACATCCCTGCATCGTCCTTTCAGCCCTAGCCTTCTTTGTATATTCCTGAAGAGCCCCCCCCCCCCACCGAAATATGGCAGCCCCTAACAAAAAGACAAAATATCCAATAGGGAACATGTGCCCTGATCCCCATCTATTTTGGAGAGATGCCAGTTGTTCCTAAACGGGAGGGACCAGTTTAGAATACATGCAATTGAGCAGTGGTATATCAAGGTGGCTTTGTCTGAAATTCCATCATTTCCCTCCTGGTAAGCAGCAGAGTTACTTTTGCTCCAGAATGCTCCTAGATTGCCTTCTTTCCCCACCCAGTCAATAGGTGCCCAGTGTTTCCAGAATCCTGAAAAGCCCCCTTCCCCATGACCCTTCTACCCTATCGAGCTTCTCCATCTCTCCCTTCACTATTAAACTGGAAAAAATGGGAAAAGTAGAGCCCTGATATCTCTATTCCTTAGCCCTTCTCCATCTTTTCTCCCTTACCCTCCATGTTCTCTCTTTCTCACTACCCCAACTTCTCTTTCATCCCCTTTTTGCCATCAGGCTTCTGCCTCCACTGTGCTACTAATACTTCTCTCCCAAAAGTCGTCAAAGACCTGCAAACAACACGGCCCAATCCACCAGTCTTGGATCAGTTCTCATCCTTCTAAATCTCTCCCTACCATCTACACTACTGTCCCATTGGTGATCTTCTCCCTTTGATTCAGATCCCATAATCCCCTTGTTCTCTTCTCCAGTCCCATTTTTAAAGCCTTCTTCACTGGCTCTTGAGTCTCTTCTCAAATCTTGCCTATAGGTGTGTTGGCCCAGAGGCTCTGTTTTAGGTGCTCTTCTCCTCCCTGTGTACCATTTCCTATCTCATTGACTCCTACCTTTCTACGCACGTTTTCTTCTTACTTGCCTCTTGCCTCTTTTGCACTCCAGCCAAATTGGCCTGATCACCCCCAAGCAAACACGCCTTCTGCTCTCCTGCCACCTCTGCTCATGCTTTTCTCGGTGTAGAACGCCCTTCCTCCCCTTCTTCGTGTTCATACTCATTCGATGAAACCACCTCCAATACCACCTCACGCCGGAAGCTTTTCCTTAGGTTGCCACTCTCAGGCGTTGGGCCTTACAGAGAACTTTGCATTTCAATTTCCTACCGCACTGATCACATACTGGGGTATATTCTAGTTACCGTTTCCTTCTTAGCCACTTAACTGGTGGTATTGTAGGTACACACCCTGTAGCACCTCTAGAGCCTTGAGCTGCATCCACTACATAGGAAATCCCTGACAAATGGGTGCCACATGCATCCGAGTCTGATGCAAACACAATCTATAGAACCCAACTCAACCCAACACGTACTGAGCATCTACTATATAGAAGATGCTGAGTTAGGTATGCCTATGGATTCTAAAATTAAATGGTCACAATACTTTGGGATTCTCTCCCTTGGCCATGGTTCTAATCTGTCATCATGAAAACTGTAGACTCTCTGCTGTACTCACTCGCCTCAAAATGAACCCAATCCATTGATGAATACACTGAGGACAACAAAAAAGGCCCCTTTAAAAATATCTGGGAAGAGGACAAGAAGATGATTTTAAAAGGGCTGGGGAGGGTCAGCTAAGTGGCTCAGTGGATTGAGAGCTAGGCCTAGAGATAGGGGGTCCTGGGTTCCAATCTGGCCTCAGACACTTCCCAGCTGGGTGATCCTAGACAAGTCACTTGACCCCCATAGCCTAGCCCTCACTGCTCTTCTGCCTTGGAACCAAGACACAATATTGATTCTAATACAGAAGGGAAGGGTTTAAAAAAAAAGGAATGAGGGACTGCCATTTGGGGCCTATGAGCCAAAGTGTGATAAAGGGTTACAGAGCTAATGTAGAAGGATTCAACTCTTGTGTTAAGTCTTCCTTTACTCCCAAGAAGGATGATCTTTTAACCCAGAAGGCTAGAGAAGAAAAGGTTAAAGGAGAGCTGAAACTCAAGAGAATGATTTAAAAGAGGAATTGAAATTCAAGAGACTATAAAAGAGGACCCAGCTACCCTCAATTCGTTTAAGTCGCCAAGGGCCTAGATGGCTAGCATCCCAGGGCACGGAAAGATTTAGCAAATGTGATTGCTGAGGTACCGTCAGCAAACCAAGAAAAAAATGGCAAAGAGAGCTCAGGACAAGAGATTTTGACTTTGGGGAAAAGAGAGTGAAGCCTGCAGATGCTGATACACCCGGGCTTTTCATTTTGATTTCTGGCAAAATTGCAGAGCCTATTTTGAAGGGGATGCATTTGTGAACACTGATTGAGAAAGGGAAGTGATGGACACTAGAAGCTGGCGTGGCTTCACGCAAAATGGAGGCATCAGACTAGCTTCCTTCTGTCATCTTTTAGTAGCATTCCTATAACTGACAGCGGAGGGAAATTCCATCATCTGAATAAATATAGACCAGTTCCAGGGTGCAGAGAGTGGAGAGATGGAGGCTAGAAGATGGCGGGCTTACAAATATTTCAAACTGGTTGAATGAGTAAATCCAAAGAGGACTCAGTAATTGATCGATGCCAGCTTGGAGGAGCGTCCCCAGTTGCTCTGGGACCCTCAGGATATATTCAGCTTAACAAACGCCTCCCAAGGGGGCACTTCCGTATTCAGAGGAGACCAGAGAAAAGGAGATGATAATAAAGGCCTTTCTTATGTCTAGCTTGCTTTTCTTTTCAAGTAGGCACATTTCACCTGTGGCTTTCAAAGGCCATTCCATGTTTTCAAGCCAAACATGGATACATTGAGGCATCAATGATATGTTTATCAAGGCCACTAATGGCATGAAGTGGGAAGGGATGGCTAAAATGTCCGATAGCTTCTATATCTCAATAGGCTAAAACAGTAGGAGGAATGGAAGCAGATGAAAGTAATGAGGATGGACACCAAATCTTGGATGGAGGTTCAATATCCAAATGGAAGATGAGTGGACAGACCACAATCTAGAAAGTTTTAGTTAGTGGCCTTCAAGGACGATATGAATTGACAGTGTGAGAGAGGTCCAGGGCATTGCACAGGCTTCTGGAAGAGAAAGATATCAATCAGAAGGATTTATATGATAGCTATACCGTATTCTGGCCCAAGCAAACTACACCTGGAGAATGATGTTCTCTTCTGAGGGTGAACTTCTTAGAAACAATGCTGAAAACTAGACGGTTTCCAGCGGAAGGGGAGAGTGGCGGGCAGCCTAGAAACCAAGACATACAAGGGCTGATCAAAGCAACGGGGAACTTGTGGAGAGGTGGGGGGATGAGAGCCGACTTCAACAATTTCAAGCGCTGTTCTGTGGAAAAGTCTCCGGCCCTGGAGGGCCAAAGTTGCAGGGAGGAAAATTTCAACTCAGTTTGAGGGGAATTCCTTATCAGCAATTTGAGCTGGATGTATGGGCTCCCCACTACCTAAGGTCTAGAAGTAAGACTGGATGATAACTTGTCTGGGCAACTGGAAAGGGGATTGGGGTTAGGTATGGGTGCAGATGGCCCCGCAGGCCCCCCTAGGACTCTGAGGTTCAATGGCCCCTCTCAGCAGACTGATGAGAACAGTGGACACTTTGGTGTATTCGGAATTTCCTTGACCTCTGATGGTCTGACGTGTTACAGTTTTAGCTCCCTCATTAGACTGCAAACTCCTTGAGGACAGTTAAAAATGTCATGACCTCCCTTCATCTCTCCGAAGGGCTCAGCTTACAGTAGACACTCATTCCACTTTGATCCAATCATCAAGCCTCGGGCACTGCAGCCAAAGCTCCTGGAGAATTGTTTAAGCTTTCAATTCTAGTCATAGCCAGCAATTATATAATGGGTCCACTTGCATTTCTTCATTGTTATTGCAAAGGAAGAAAGATCACTTCCTGGAAGGCTTGAAGCCAACAGCCCATTTTGCTTCTGTTGATTTTTCCTTCAAAATGTGTCTCCAATTCAGCCCTCTCTCCATTCCCATTGCCACAACCCTAGGACATGCCCTCATTACTTCACTTCTGGATGAATGCCATCGCTGAGCTAGTCTCTCTGCTGTAGTCACTCCCCCCTCCAAAGCATCCCCCACACCCCTGCCAGACTAATTTGTTTAAAAAACCACTTTCATCAGATCATTCTCAAAGTGAAAGAATGACAGCGGTTCACCATTCTCTCCAGGCTCCAGTTCCACCGAGCCCACCAGCTCCGTGGCTGCTCTAGCTCCCTCTGAGGCCCGGCCCTTCTTCCTTGGTCTCCTGTGCCCTTTCAATCATACTTCAAAGCCTAGCATCGCAATTCCATTCAACAAATACTCTGCGTGAGCTGGGAGCTTCCACAAAGATAACCAAAATGGCACTGCTCTCAAGGAGCTTACATTCCCCAAGAGAAGGAGATGAAGCCCGAGAAGGTTTGGAAATAAGAAAAGGATTCTGAGTAGGGGTGGGAAGTGGGGGAGTGTATGCCAAGCTCCTACGGATATATGGATCCAAGAGATAGAAAAATGGGGAGTCTGGGGGGCCAGCTAGCAGGCCAGTTTGGCTGGAATAGCAGGTGTGCAAAGAGGACTACTAGGAAGTAACTCTAAAAAGCCATGCTAGTGGGCCTTAAGATCCAGTGTAAAAAAGCTGCCCTTTTTGTTCCAGGGTCAGTGGGGAGCCACGGAGGGGTTTTGAGCAGGGACTTTTCAGACAAGCTCAATTCAGCAGGCCCCTATTAAGCATCTGTTATATGTCTGGCATACTTCAGAATAGCTAGCTCCTAGGGAATCAAAGACAAAAATGGTCCTTGTTCTTAAAGAGCTTACCTTCTGTTGGGGAAACACAACATGTGCATACACAGAGAAGCATACAAAATAATTTCAGAAAGGAGAGAGCAGCCGAGGCATCAGGAAGGACCTCTTGTGTGAGGTGACTTCTAAGCTAAGGCTTGCATGAGGCCAGCAATTTGAAGACAACAAGGAAAGGGAGAGTACATTCCAAATATAGGCAAAAGCGTGGCGGAGGGAGATGACGTGTCAATTTCTGGTCATCTCTAGTAGGCCACTTTGTCTTGAACAAACAGGGAGCAGGAAAGTGCCCTTAAACCAGTCTTCGAAGGTAGGTGGGAGGCAGATTATAAAATATTTTAAATGTCAAGTTGAGTTTCCATTTCATCCTGGAGGTAACAGGAATCCAGTTTAGGCAGGGGCACACGGACAAACGTGTGATTTAGGAATATCAATTTGGGGGCTGTGGAGAAGACAGATTTAGGAGGGGGCAGGAGAGTCTGGGAGCAAGGAGACCATTTCGTAGGTTGTTTCAATAGACTAGTGCAACCTAGAGGAGGTGAGAGGTGATCATTATGGTCCTGAATCAAAGGCAAAGTGCAAATTCTAGTTCCAGCATCAGTGGAAGAGAGTGACTAGAAAAGGAGTGCGGTGGGGTGGGGTGGGTGCGGTAGGGGAGATTTGAGGTGAAGAAGAAAGAAGGAAATTCTGAAGGTGATTTGGAGGGCTTCGGGCTGGAGATGAATCACTGAGTCCAGTAAAAAGAAATGTAGGCAAATGTGAAGGAGAACCAGATCAGGTCCAGCTTCTACTTGGGGACAAAATGGAGAGATGGGAGAAGAACAGAAGAACGGGCGTGATCAAGGGTCTCAAGGAGTAAGGGTCTGGAGGGAAGGGAAAGGCGAGGGAAGGTAGAGAAAACGGATTGGTAAGTGAAGCAAACTGATGAGCCAAGTGAAGAGGTTCACAGTGGGTGGCTGATAGGAGGCCATAGGAAGGCTGTAAAGGTCTTCAGGAAAGAAGCTGTAAATAACCATGCAGCAGTTCAAAAACAAGACGGACAACATCCATCAGTATGGACAGGGAGGGCAATTTTGCCATGATTTACAAAGAGTGTCCGGTGTTTGTGTTTCTGCCACAGCCAAGTGACTGTGCGCCCTCCTAGAAAATTAGGTGAAGGAATTCCGGGAACACCTTTCCATGAGCCTTGTTAGCAGCGACAGTGAACTAACGGAGTAGCCATCATTGAGGGTGAGGGATCGGCACAGCCAAAACAGCCCTTGTCAGAAGGCTGGGGAGTGGAAGGAAGTCATACAGGAAGCTCTAGAACTTCTACATTAAGCAAATAATGCAAGCACCCAAAAAGAAGCGGTGGGTGGGTCGGGGTTGTCCAAGACCTGGCAACTTCTATTCAAGTCAGAGGAGACCTTGGAATACAAAGCTCCAGTCATAGACTTTACAATCAAGACTTGTTTCCGAAATAAAGTAAAGCTCAATGTGATCCTGGGGGAGGTGGGGGGACTGGACTTTAGTGGACTACTAAATGCTCAAGCATTTCTGATGAGAAGACCAGAGCTAAGCAGAAACTCTGAAACACAAACTTGATAGTCAAGAGACACCTAGAAAGGTAAATTTATTGGAATGATTAGAAGGGGCTGCATACTCTAACAGGAGGGAAGAAACAGGTGTTCCTTCAATGGATATTAGTGAAGTTAAAGGGGGGAGGGAAGAAGTCCTGGGGAAGGATCGTGCTGTTCTGCATAATTTAATGAGGGGAAGGAGAAGAGAGGATAAGGATAATGGAATACACTGGTGTGGAAAGGAAGAAGAATGGAGTGAAACTTCCACTTTCTTATAGGGCATGTAAATTCTTACATACAGATATGATGGAAGAGATAGGGGCATCAGATGACCCTCACTCTTCTCTGAAATGGGCAAAAGTGAATGCAACACACACCAGGAGAAATCCATAAAATTCATCAAGGGAAAAGAATCAGGATTGAAAGGAAGGACTTTTTTTAACCCTTACTTCCATCTTAGAATGGATACCAAATGTCAGTTCTGAAGCAAGAAGAGCAATAAGAACTAGGCAACTGGGGTTAAGTGACTTGCCCAGGATCACACAGGGGTTAGTGTCTGAGGCCAGATTTGAACCCAGGTCCTCCCCTCTCCAGGCCTGGTGCTCTATCCACTGAGCTACGTTGCTAGCTGCCCAAAGGGGAGATGTCAAAAGAGAGGATAAAAGAGAGGAGAGAGTAACCACAAGCAAAACTAACTTCCTGATCCCAAAAGGGAGAAAAAATAAAAGCAAAGAACTAGAATATCAGGTGGTACCTGTAAATTAGAGATTAACAACTCAAAAAAACCGTGACACATAATGTAATGGAATATTATTATACGTTCAGTAATGATGAAAGTGACCAGTAGAGATCATACATACATATACATATGTATAGTATGATCTCTCCTGTATGCATATGAACTGTTACAGAGTGAAGTGATCAGAACCAGGAGAACAATTTGGGGAAGGACATCAATAGTGGGAAAGAAATACAATTCCGAAAGACTTAGGGACTCTGGAAGCTTAGAATCCAGAGGATGTTATTCCCCTTCAGAAAGAAAGGTGATGGGCTCAAGGTGACGAGACATACAGATGTTTCTGGACGTGGCAATTACTTTGATTTTCTTTGTCAAAATGTTTTTAGGGGTTTTTTGGTGGGGAGGGAGTAATACTGTTGCCAAAAAAAGGCATTTTGTAAATGCCCAGAGCAGAGTGGAAGAAAGCACAGACAGAAAGTACAGTGTTGAAAGCAATGTCAGATCAACATTGTAGGCCATAGTATGTCCTTTTTCAAAAAAAAGAGTGGTAGAAAATGGAGATTCATGGCTTCACAGACAGTCTTCTTGCTGAGTTCAAAATAACCAAATAAAAAAGGACAGGCATGGCTTTATCTAGAGCAAGTCGTGTTAGATGAACTCAATTTCCTTTTTTGGCAGAGACTCTAAACTGAAAAATCAGGGGGGAAAGAAACTGGTATGAGTTTCCTCACTTGGATTTCGGAGAAGCATTAGATAAAAGCATTTCAGATTCTTTTTGTGGAAAAGGTGGAGGGAGGTCTGCAGACTAGACAGTAAGACGACAAGAACTATAATATGAACTAGCTAACATATATGGTACCTACAGTGTGCCAGGCACCATGCTAAGCCCTTTACAAACATGAGCTCATGAGGCGAGTACAATTATCCTTCTCATTTTACAGGGAAGGAAATTGAGGCAAGAAAAGGTGAAATGATTGCTCAGGGGCACACAGCTAATGAGTATCTGAGGCCATATTTGAATTCTGGTCTTCTTGACTCCAGGCCCAGCACTCTGTGTCCTAGGGTGCTGCCCCACCCCTCCTCCCAGCCCCGGACACATCCTAATACAATTAAATGGATTCCAAACTGGTGGAAGGGCCAATCTCAAAGTAGTTGAGCGATATTCAATGTGAACTTGCCAGGATCTGTGCTTGGCTCTGCATAAAGGCAAAAAGGACTGGCTCATCAAATTTATAGATGACACTCAACTTGGGAGGGCTGGCTAATACAATGGATGGCAGAATTGGGATCCAGGTCAGGCACTGGCCTGAGTCTAGGAAGATGAAACTCGATAAGGATAAACTCTGAGTCTTACACTTGGGTTCAATGAAACCATTTCACAGATGAGAAAGGTTTGCTTAGCTAGGAGCCTGCCTGCTTCAAGCAGTGTGATCTGGGGCCCACAAAAGAGAAAGCCATCTTGGACCACATGGAGAGAGCATGGAGGGCAGCTAGGAATAAGGAGGTGGTAGAGGGATCCACTGTCCTCTTCCCCAGCCAATCCTTATGTTCAGCTTGGAGCACTAGAGTTTCGGAAGGGTAGGGATAAAGTGGGGAACGTTCAGAGGGTAACCAGGATGGCAGAGGTCCTTCTATGTCCCATAAAGAGAGCTGGGGGGTTTAGAGCCTGGAAAAGACTCCGGGGAATAAGCTAGCTGCTCTCAAGGACTCAAGAAAGGCCAGCCAGGAGGACAATCGTTCCCTTTATCTCTGAGGGCAAAACCCATAGATTGGCAGAAGTTGTAGAGGGGCAAATTCCAGCTCAAACTCTCCCAACAAGGGGAGCTGTCCAAACCTAATAATGGGCCGCCATGAGGGGTGATGAACTGTTTTCACACTAAGACCATCTTCCTAAATCACAGTGGTGCCCCTGGGCCACAGCGACCATGGGATAAAACAGACTTCTCAACTTGGCATTTCCTGCCTCCACAATCATTCCATGCCCACCCTCTGCTTTAGCCAAACCGGCCTTATTGTAATCCCCCTTCTGGGCCCCAAGCCACCTTGGCCACATTTCCCTCTTAAAGCCCTTGGCTTCCGGAAAGACTCCCCTCTGGGGCTGCCTCCTCCACGAAGCCCTCCCTGGGGCTCTTCCCTGGTAGCACTTTCTCCCACCCCATACTCTATGCATAATTACCTAATAGAGTATAAGCTCACTGAGGGGACCTTTGTCTCAATGGAGGCTATTAGACTAGCCCGACTGGAAGAGGCCCCAAAGACCCAAGCTGGTGTGTTCCTCCCAGTTCGCAGAGCTGGGCTAGACCCCGGGTTTCCTGACTTTGGGGTCCATCTCCTCCTGCTGCTGCCCTACAATGGAGCTTCCTTCCTCCTTTCTGGTTTCTCTTCTTCAGGGCCTCTCAGCAGTTCTCTTAGCTAAAGTCACCCCAATTCAATCATGAGCCCAGGGAGGAGGCATGTCATGGATGAGCTGCTGCTACCTTCCCACAGTGCCAGGACCACCGTAGGTGTGCAATCCGTTCTGCTGCCCTCCGGCTGAATTAATATTCCCCCAGCATCTAGCAGAATGGCCAAAGCTGCTGGACGTTAGCCATTGCTCTAAGTTCTAGTCTGAGCAGGCAATTATATAATGGCTCTACCTGCAGCTCTTCCTGCTTATTACTAAGGAATAAGTAAGAAGCATCACCTCTTACGGAACCCTGAGCCAACAGACCATTTGGTTTTGGAGAGAGCGACAGTTGTTCCTGAGGAGAATCAAAATGTCCTCATTGCATAGTGTTAAGGGATTGCAGAAAGATAAATGGCTCTCTCTGGGTCTCCCTCCCTCCCTCATTTACTCTCCTATTCTCTCTTTTTCTATCTTCCTCTCTCCCCTTCTCAGTTTTCTATTCTTTCTCTATTTCCCTCTCCCTTTCTCACTGTCTCCTATTCTCTCTTTATCTCCTTCTTCCTCTCTTTTTTCTCCTATTCTTCTTTCTTTCTCCGTCTCCCTTTCCCTGTCTCCTATTCTTTACCTTTTTCTTTTTCTCCCTTCCTTTCCCACTATCTCCTATTTCTCTTTCTCCCCTCTTTCCCCCTTCCTAAAGTTTTCTACTCTATCTCCTCCCTTTCTGTCTCCTATTCTTCTCTTTCTCTCTCCCTCCCCCTTTCCCTTTCTCCTATTCATCTCTCTCCCTCTTTCTTTCTCTCTCCCTTCCTTTCCCATTACCTCCTATTTCTCTCTTTTTTCTCTCTCCCCTTCTCAAAATTTTCTATTTTTTCTCTAGCTCTCTCCCTCCCCCTCTCCCCTCCTCCTGTTCTTCTCTTTTTCTTTCTCTCTCCCTTCCTTTCTCGCTGTCTCCTATTCTTCTCTTTCTCTATCTCCCTCTTCTTCTCCCTCTCCCCACCCTTCCTCCCTCCCTCCCTCTCTCCAGGTCCCTGTGGAAGTTTCAATATACTTGGGTTTCCCATCCAATTAGAAGGCAATGACCAATCTATCCACAAGTATTTATTAAGCGCCTACTATTTGACAGGCACTATTGGGTCAATATCTATATCAATCGATGAGAGAAACTCTTCCATCCCCCCAATCAACTGTATCCATACAGGGTCAAAGAGAAAACTGAACTGACAACAGGCTCTGAGAACTAAAGATATGTAGCCTGCGTGAAAGTCAGGGACTTCGGGAATTTGGGCACTCAAGATGGACTGAAGGGATTGTACTTCCCTCTCCCTCAGTTCAGATAGTATTTCACAGAGGAATGAAAGTTGAACATAGCCAGCAATCTAGCCCAACTGCAAAAGGTGGGAGAGCATTACTAGGAACAGAGGGGTTCTGCCATTAGTTTGGACTAACTTGCTATGTGACTGTAGCCAAGTCATTTCCCCTCAGTTTTCCATTCTGTAAAATGAAACTGTTGTCTCTTCTATCACTAAAATATCCCATGGGAGGATAGGAGGGCATCAGATGACAACAGCTCCAAGGTTTCTGAAGGAGGATTCACCTGAGGTCCACTGAAGGGAAAGAACTTCCCCAAGGTCCCAAAAGACTAAGACCCCAGCCCAAGGCCTCTGCCTCTAAGGCCACTTTTGAATCCAGGTCTTTTGAGTGCCAAAGCCAGGTCTGGATGCTATGCTGCATCCCTGGCCTCCAAGAGTTCAAGATGAGGGAAACATCACTCCACACCTGGAAGGACTAACAAACCCTAGCAGATCCATTCCTACCAGCATGTGATGAATTGTGAGCCAAAGTGGCTGAGACTAAATTGTGCCCAGGGGCCCAGGAGTCCTCAGCCCAGTCTTCCTAGTCTGCAGCTCCTCTCCTGGAGGCCCTAATCATACCTCAGGTCAGACAATTTACTCAGCAGCTTGGAACCCCAGGAAGAAATGTGACAGGAGGCGTGGGAAAGCCGTGCTGAGGACACGTTAACCATGGGCTTATTTATCTTAGCCATCCTAATGTGTCTTGAGGGCAAGGGCCAATCTCTTCATTACCATACCTCAAGCACCTAGTTCCAAGCTGTAGCTTTGTTCTGTGGGGGCCAGACAGAAGTGCCAAAGGTTTTCCCACTGCTGAGGCTGGCTGGCTCGCCATCTAATAGGAGTGCTCCCAGAGTCTCTATCCCAGGCCTTCTGCTCTTCTCTCTATACACTCGGTGACCTCATTAGCTCCCAAGGCTCCGCTGTCATTTCTGGGCCATTGAGTGTTCCATCTACACAGACCGAGAGGGCACTGAGCTCTCCAGCCCCACATTGCCAACTGCTTATTGGCTCACCTTGAATTCAATAAATCCTCCCCCAACGCCGACTCCCAACTTGTCCTTTTGAAGACTTCCTCCTTTCCATCCGAGGCACCCCCGCCTCCCTCTGGTGTCAAATCTTAACCTCGGTTCCTTCCCAATGGCTTCGGAGATTCTATTTTCCCCAATTACGGCAAAAATGATTTTGAACATGCTTTGTTTTCCCCATTTGGCGTCTCAAATTCTCCCCTTCCCCCCTGCTTGAGAAAGGCAGCAATTTGATGGAGATTCGACATGCTTCACAATGGGTTTCATGTCCCGCCCCTCCCCTCTATTCAGACAGACAGGCCCTTCCTTCAAGCCCTCATCATTTATGGCTTTGCAAAAGCCTCCTAATTGGTCTCTTGGCTTCAAGGCTCTCCTCACTCCATTCGGTCCTCCACACCACTTCCAAAGGAACTCTCAGGCCCCTGCTCAGTTAATGGGGTAGGGACGCCCGCCCTGTTGCTGCTGGGAGCAAAGATCAACTTCTCGGAGTCTTTCCTTCAGAGCCTGCTTCCAGCTTCTCATCTCATCCCCATTTAACACTCCGCTATCAGGCCATGCCAGCTTTACACACAGGACACTCCCGTCTCCTGTCTCTGGCGAAGCGCTGACTGTCCCCCATGAGCAGCAAGGTGGTAGAGACGCCATAGAGCACAGGTCCTAGAGTCAGGAAGACTCATCTTCCTGAATTCAAATCCAGCCTCAGATACTTATTAGCTGTGTGGCCCCAGGCAAGTCATTTCAGGCCACTTGCCTCAGTTTCCTCCTGTACAAAGTGAGCTGGAGAAGGAAATGGCAAACCCTCCAGTGTAGCTGCCAAGAAAAGCTCAAATGGGGTCAGGGAAAGTTGGGCAAGACTGAAGATGACTAGTCCCCTCTTCCCAAAGTTCACTCCCTCCTCACCTGTGCCTCATGGATAAGTCAAGAGCCCTGCAGAATTCAATTCAACTCCACAACACCCACAAAGTTCCTAGTGCGAGCGAGGCACCAGGGGCACAAAGACAAAGAACAGAGCAGCCCATCCTTGATGAGGCATCCTCAATGAGGCCTGCATTCTCCTGGGCATGCAAGTCATACACTCAAATGCCCCAGTGGATCTGCAGTCTCGTTGATCTAGATATTCCCTCCAGTGATCTAGATTGCTGTGATTCGTGCCCAACTCCTAGGTGGTCTACTCATTCTTCCTGGCTCCATCACAATCTATCTCCTTTCTTCTAGGGACATCTTTTATTTCTGTTCTGCCCTGGAGTTTCTCATTGGTTATATGTTGATGGCACAGTAGATAGCTCTGGGCCTGGAGTCAGGAAAACCTGAGTTCAAATCTGAACTCAGACACTTACTAGCTGTGTGGTCTTGGGCAAGTCACTTGACCTTTATCTGCCTCAGTTTCCTCATCTGTAAAATGGGGGTAACTATAGCCCCTACCTCCCAGGGTTGTTGTGAGGATCCAAGTAAAGCATAGTGTGGGCACAGAGTAAGCACTCTGTTGGCTATTGGTTATAATTATATGTTATGTGTTCATACATGGGTAGGTCCTTTGAAGTCCTTACCTCCCATCTTAGAATCAATGCTGTGCATTAATTCCAAGACCAAAGAGCAGTAAGGGGTAGGTAATGGGGTTAGGTGACTTACCCAGGATCACACAGCTGGGCAAATGACTGAAGCCAGACTGGAACCCAGGACCTCCCATCTCTAGGCGTGGTTCTCAATCCCCATCCATGAGCCTTTTGAACACCCTTTCTATGATATACACTGAGTTCCTCAGAGGGTTATCAGTCACACAATAATCTTAGTAGCATCCCAGTATTAGAAAGAGGAGCCTTTATTCCTGGGAGAAAATTCAGGTCATCAAGGAAGCATTGCAATTTCCAAAAGGCTCTCGCCCCACCGTTGTAATTTGGGGCCCCACCTCGTTGTCCATTTGGATGATCCATCCTGGATGCCTACCCTGAGGGTGAGCTCCACAGGGCAGCCATCCAGCTGGATGGCAGGATCCAGGCAACAAACCTCCAGCCACCTGGTCTTTTCCTGTGGACATGGTTAGGACAACTCTGTTGAGTGATTATTGATCTCTTCCAGGACACCTAGCCAGCTTTTGGAATTAGAGGCAACTAGCATGATGTCCTCAGGATCTGAGAGCATCTGGAGGACTTCCTCAATCACGGGGAATCCCTCCTCCCTCTGTGTCTCCTCCACCAAGCCAAGCCCAGTCAAGAAGCATTTATTAAGCACCTACTCTGTGCTATATAGGTCAAGGGAAAGCTAGGTGGTGCAGGGGATAGAGCACTGCCTCTGGAGGCAGTAAGACCCAAGTTCAAATTCAGCCTCAGATACTTCCTAGCTGTGTGAGTCTGGCCAAGCCACATTTGCCTCAGTGTCCTCATCTGTAAGATGAGCTAAAAGACATGGCAGAGCACTCCGGTATCCTTGCCAAGAAAACCCCTACAAAAGAGTAGGACATGACTGAAATGATTCACTAATGACAACACCCAAAGTTCTTAGCCAAGCACTCCCAGGGATGTAGAGAGGAACAGAAAGAAAGATGACCCCTGCTCTCAGGGAACTTACAATCCAGTGGGGGCGGGGGGAGAAGGCATGGAATCAAAGTGCAGCCAAATGCCGGCCTTCCTCAAGATGGCGGTTCTCACAGGACCTCACCGATGGGCTGGAAGGCTGTGGGTCAGGGTGGAGGAGTTCAGTAAGTGAGAAGCCAAGGCAGGGGAAGAGTGCTCCCACAGGGCAGGCCTAACTCCTTCCTGTGCCTCATCCTGATGTTGGGGAACGGGGTCGCAGCTATCTCTACTGGTCTTTCTTTGGAGTCCTGGCTTGGGATCTGAAAGGCCTGGAGACATCACCTTGTCCAAGCCTCTCCTTTCACAAAGGAAAGCCTGGAGAGGTAAAGCCCCCAGGCTTGAGTCCAGCAAACTTGCTTGCTTTGCATCGTGCTGCCCACTAGTGATGGGAATAGGAGATCCCTGGGTGGATGCCCCCATTCCCGGAGAAGTAAACAGATCTGAAGCGTAGCCAAAAGAGCCCTGCCTGGGAGGCCCCCTGGAGTCTCCCTTGAGATTCTAGGTGAAGAGGGAGTACATTCCAGACATGAGGGATAGCCAGCCAGCCTGTGGAATAGAACACTGTGTACAGGAAACAGCTAGCAGGCCCATTTGGCTGGAAAGGAGAGTGGCGTGAAAGGGAGTAATGTGAAATAAGTCTAGAAAGTTGGGCGGAAGCCAGGTTGGGGAGGGCGTTAGGTGCCAGGCTAAGGAGCTGTATTTGATTCCAGAGGCCAAAGGGAACCCCAGAAGGTTTTTGAGTAGGGGGTGAAGCCATGGTCAGATCTCTGCTCTGGGAATCTCCGTTTGGCAGCTGTGGAGATGATGGGTCTGACGGGGTGGCCAGATGACGTACAACAGTGGAAGTGGAAGGGTCCAAGGCTCGGAGCAGTGGGGAGGGCCTTGGTCTTGATTTAGGAGCCCCAGGTCACCTTCTCGGAGAGCCAGTGGGAATGGCGAGGGCCAGGGAAGGGTGCTCTCCTGCTTGCCAGGCACCCCGGCACATGGAGGAGGATAAATCCTCATTCGCCAACTGCTTTTAACAGCATGCTTCAAGTGTGCCAGGAGGGGAGCATGGGTCCCATGAGGCTCTAAGCCATACAGAAGTGGCGTGAAGAGTGATTCACAGATGTTTGCCACTGGGAACACATTTGTCCTTCGAAATACTCGAAATCAGGGTTGGGTTTTCCTAGGCCAGCCTGCAAAGCCCAACGGAGTCTTCAGCAGGCCCGTGATGCTCTGGCTGATCTACCAGTTCCCTCGGTAATCCAGAACTCAAACCCAGAGAAACAGGAGGAGGTGTACAGAAGATCCCCGCCCCCATCTTGTATGAACTGCTACCTACAGTAGGGGAGGCCCTCCGGCAGTCATTTGGACTCAATTTACACACCATGCAAACAAAGAGCTGGGTTCTCTAATTTCTCAAACTCCTGCTGAGAAGCAGCCAATTAGAAATGGGAGTGGGGTGGGCCAGTGGGGACACGGTGTGCTGCTCTGCTTGCCTTTGGTGGATGGGCTGGGGACCGGGAAGGGAGGCCAGACTATCTGAATGTGAGGGAAGAGACAACACACACACACACACACACACACACACACACACACACACACACACACACGCATGCACGTGCCCAGCAAGAGTACACACGCTTTTTCAGAGGTAGAAAAACCCGTGGCAGGGCGGAAATGCATTCTAGGTGGTCCAAAGGGGCCAACCTTGGCGGCGAGCAGCGTTGTAACTTCAGCTTCTCCTGCCCACCCCCCAAGAAAAAGAAAAATCAATCCAACTACCAACTGATGCCTGCAATGGCTCTCCCAGGAACAGTCTTTCTGTATACAATTAAGAGATACAAGACAAGAAATCCTCAAATCCCCAGGCTCCGAGAGCTGATTCGAGCTCAAGCCCAGCCAGTCCAAACTCGGGGCAAAGCCAGAGATCAAAGCATTTCCCAGTTTTCATAGACATGAAGAGATAGAACAGGAGGCCACAGCCCTGGAGGGGAGGGAGGGGACACACGGAAGGGGGAAGGTGGGGAGCAGAACAGGTCACACGGGAAGAAATGCTATCACATTCCTTATGCTTTGAATGGGAAGGTAGGCTTGGCAGGCCTCAGTGATTGCTGGCTTTTCCCAAGTACTGTAAAGGTTCTCCACTCCTCAACTGTGAATTTGGTTCTGGTTCATGCTGGAGAGTAAATCATTTCCTAGACCAACTCCTCCTTTCAGGAGCCAGGGCAGTGGACTTGCTCAAGAACACTCAGTTATCAAATGACCTTCAATCTAGATCTTGGGAATCCAAAACCCTGTGTTCCTTTCCAGTGATTGTAGGGAGACTCCAGCTGGAAGCCCGCCCCAGGGTTCTTAGGCTCCCCATTTCGCCCTCTCTCCAGGGCTGTATCCCTGGCAATATTTTTGTCTCTAACCTTTCCTGAATGCTGCTTGAGCCTCCTGCTGCTGGACTGGGGAGACAATTCTCCAGGCCGGTACCAGCCTTTTGTCATCCTATTCTTTGTTCCTCATGACCCTAGGGACCTGGCCAGTCTGCTTAAGCCTTCTGGCTACCACTAACTAGCTCACTCCTTGCCCTTCAACCAGGGTGGCCTCTGTAGAGTGAACCTGCAGTGTTTCCCTTTCTGGTGGAAGCCTACAGCTACCTGCTCTCCCCAGTCCTCCTAAGAGCACCCTAACACTAGTCTCTCGCCTTTCCTTATGCTCACCGACCCCGGCTATCCCCATGTGAGATCCTTAAGCAGTCTAAAGTCCTCCTAGAAGGAGATGGTTGATTTCACCTTTGTAGGTCCTCTGGCACCTTCTACTCTGAGAACATTCCCACAACGTTGGGCCATCATCATCATAAGATTCTTACTGTGTAGTTGCACACACTCAACTCACTCCCGCCATCTTTGTTGGACTCCATGACCTTCCAGCTCTCAGTCGAGAATTCTTCACCACTCAGTGATTAGCTTGATGGTTGTTGACTGACTAGGTGGGAGAAAACGAAAGGAATATCCAACTCTGGCCTCTTGATTCATCTCACCTTCTGCCTTCTCTTCCTCTTCTAGCCCCAGGGTAGCTCTCTGGGGCCAAAAACACCACAAGGCTCCAGATGGAAACTCTGCATAGGGTTATTTCCCCCCAGTGTCTAGCAGGAGTTGAACAGAACTGTACAGAGCCTGGGCGTGGAGGCAACAGCACCGACACACAGGTATCTGACTGGTGAGATTTATTGGTGCCATGCAGAAGAGCAGGCACAAAGAGGTTTAAGTGCCAGGGCGCCCAGTCAAAAGGGCAGCTCTCTGACAATTAGGCAATAGGCTAGCACGTGTGTGATGTCTATGGAAGACCTGGAACTAGCACCTCTGAGCTGTGACCCAGAGCGAGTCAAAACCCCCTTCTGTCAATAGCTGTACACTGTACTCTGGGATCTGTAGCCCCGAGGGGGCTCCGCCGTTCCAGCTGGGCTGCTGGGTGAGGGCCATTTTTCCCAGGAAGCAGGGACAATCTCTTGGCCCATGGAAATAAGGGTTGCCAGCAGCTCCACTTCCCCCCAGGCTCTGGCTCAGGGCTCACCTGACCCAGACTAGAACTGTCAAGCGCGGATGTGACTCCATTTTGTCCTCTATGTATCTGCTGTTCCTCCACCTCTTTGTCTCTCCGGGAGATGCCTCTTTGACAAGGCCTGAATGTGTCCTTGTGTGCCTCCCTTCCCCCAATCACTTTATGGTCACAAAAGAAAACTCATGGAGGCTGAATAGCTCCAGGAACTCAGTCCCTCTTCTTTATCCTATGGAAGAAGGCCCAGTGGGAGCTTAACAGATGCTAATTAACTAACTAACAGAGAAAGAAGACACTGTTTGCTTCTTGCGGTGTGAAGGGCCATGTTAAAGGACACATTCTTTCCTGGCTGGAACAATTCAGGCATCCAAAGAAGTATCTTTTCCTGCCCTACTTGATCTAACCCCAGCCTTGTGGGTAAAAAGCTGCTTTTGTTAGCTCCTTGGGGTCAGGTAGCTTGGGAGGGGAGAGCCCATGCAGGCAGGCTGGGGTGTGTGTGTGTGGTCCTGGGCATGCCGGGGAGGAACACAGGCCCATCGCCTCCTCTCCTCTGAGATACCTGGGGGAGGGAACATGGCTGCTGGTATCCCACTGCCTTCTCTGGCCACTGGCTAGCCAAAGTCCGAGCTGCCGAAAATCCACTGGCCTGCAGTGCATTCCACCGGCAGGAAGCCCAGGGAACTGCTCTTGGGCCTATCCGGGCCTGGAAGCTTCCTGCTAGTCCATATGCTTTGGAATCATCCAAACTGAAGTATCCCTTCACTGGGCAGAAGACAAGATTGATGGGAAGAGCCAGAATTAGAACCCAGGTCTTGTGAGTGCTTCCACCCGAATTATGAGGGGCTGAGGAGCCTCTTTTGCTGCTGCCTGATTTTGTTAGCCAGGAATCTGCTGGGTATTACAGCACAGCCTAGCATTTCAGGGCTTAACTTGACTCATGCAGAGAATGGGTTCTTCAGGATGAGGGGAAGGGAGAGGGAGATGACGAAAAGGGAAGCACAGAAAAAATGGATGATGAGCCTTTCAAAGGGAATGATTTGAAAATAGTTTGGGCACACAATTCAGTTCCAGGAAATACCCCACTAGTGGACGACAGAGGGCAAATGAGTCATTGAGACTGATCAGGAACACTGGGGTCTAAGGAAAAGTAGGGCCCCTTAGGCCCTGGAGTCAGGAGGACTCATCTTCCTGGGTTCAATCCAGCCTCAGACACTTCCTAGCTGTGTGATCCTGGGCAAGTCACTTCACCCTATTTGCCTCAGTTTCCTTCTCTGCAAAACAAGCTAGAGAAGGAAATGGCCAACCATTCCAGTATCTTTGCCAAGAAAACCCCAAATGAAGAGTCAGACAAGACTGAAAAATGACCAAACAACAACAAAAGGTCTCCTTAGAGGAGGACGAAGGAGAATGAATGGTGCCTAATGGACCAAGTGCTAGATTCAAAGTCAAGAAGACCTGAGTTCTAACACCTCCTCAGGGTCATCCACCATAGCCTGAACAGAAGTTGGTCTGCATTGGGAGGAGTTATAGTCCCTCTATCACTGAAAATCACAGGTCCAGTCCAAAAGGACTTTCCAGGGCGTAGTAAACCCCACTTCAGAAAGTCTTCCACAAGTCTCGCAGTCTTTACTCTCTGGTGATGGGGTGCTTACTACCTCTTGTGGTGGCTGCTTCCACTTTGGGTTTTCATTGTATCAAGCCTACATTTGCACTCGCTCCTCATTATCCACTTTGGGGCCAAGCTACTCTTCCTTTCCAATACTTGAAGACAAGATGAGTCCCCCCTTCTCCTTCCCACCTCCTTTTTTGCTCAAGAGTTGTTTGAACTGATCCCCTGGGGGTTTGGTCTCCATTCTCCCATCTGCCCTTGGCTGGGCACACTCTGACTTATCAAAAATTCCAGAGGTGGGTGGAAGGAGCCTCACAGGCCACCTAGTCAAACCTGGATTTGGGCAGGAATCTCCTTTACTGCACCAAGGTCCTTCCATCAAACATGGCACTGAGAATTAGGAATAATTCCTGAGAATACTGTCAGACTGAGGCAGAATCGGGCACAATGGGCTCTCGGGAAAGTGTAAAAATGCTTTAGCTATTGGCCAAGCCACATTCTAAAAGGGAGTCATCGACTGCTTTGACCCCAAGACCTTCTATATAGCAACTACCATCTAAGCCCTCCTCTCTGATCCTATATCTGCACAGCTCATTTTTTAAACCCAGATGGAGACAGCAGCTAGGTGTCTCAGTGGATAGGGAGCCAGGCCTGGAGATGGGAGTTCCTGGGTTCAGATATGGCCTCAGATACTTCCCAGCTGTGTGACCCTGGGCAAGTCAGCCTCAATTTGCTCATCTTTAAAATGGGGGGAATAATAGCATCTGGGGCAGCTAGGTATGGCTCAGTAGATTGAGAACCAGGCCTAGAGAAAGGGGGTCAAATCTGAACTCAGATACTTCCTAGCTGTGTGACCCTGGGCAAGTCACATAACCCCAATTGCCTAGCCCTTACTGCTCTTCTGCCTTAGAACCAATACCCAGTATAGTTTTTCTTTCTAACCCTCAAATGGAAGACTTGCCATTTATTCCCATTTTATTCCATCGCATTGGGTTTGGCCTGTCATTGATACTTCTGACTCAGATACCCACATGCTCAGTTCCCCTTCCTTGCTTTGTTTTGCCTGAAGGTTGGCTGAGCCTTCCTCCAAGTCATTGGCAAAAGAGGCTAAGGGCAAATGCCACTGGGAACCCCAGCCGCTGTAGCTCTGGGTCCCATTTCCTCCTCTGTGGGAATGTAGGCACTACCAACACTTAGACCAGATACATCCCTGGGCTCTTGTGCCCAGAGCACTTTGGACCTCTTCAATGCTTCATAAAGGGAAGTCGGCTTATTAGAGCAACTCTGAATATGGGGCTGAGGATTAGGCTGGCCACATCGGCATGCCCACCACTGGCTGTGCCCAGCTCAGGCCCAGGTTCAGCACTGCCCTCTGGTGTCTGAGAAATCTCAGGGGCCCATCGTGGGCTTTCCAGAGGGCAGGGGGAGGTTTTGACAAGGTTTTCCCACTTCTTCTAAGGGCTTGGCAAATCCTGCCTCATTTGTCCTCACAACAGCCCTGGAACATAGGTGCTGTTATTATCCCCATTTTACAGATGAAGAAACAGGTGAAATGACTTACCTAGCTTCATACATCTAGTAAGTACCCGAGGCCGGATCTGGGCCTTCTTAACTCCAGGTCCTCCCCCTAGATAACTGACCTGTGCCTTGAAGGATAGAGAAATGAGTTCCATTCAGCTAAAGAAAGCCCTCTGTCTGGCCTCTAAGACCCAACAAGTGCCTGGTAGCCCCACAGGGCCCCAGGACTCCCTGGTTAAATTGCAAACGTGTGATGGACTAAGATGATCAAGCAGTGACTGGGCCAAACTTTGTCCGTGTAAGCCAGAAGGCAGCATTCAGTAAAGCAGAGGAGGCCCAGCCCTAGCTGCATTCTGAACCAGAAGCAGCTAAGGAGGCCTAAAATGGCACAGGCACAGAGGGCCCCAGAACTTGGCCCCAAATCCGGCAGACCAACTGAACAAAGGAGACCGAGAACCAGGGGCACAGGGGTGGGAGGTAGATGCCTCCTGAGCCGGGGCGGGGATCCTTCCCAGTGAGTGTCGGGCGCGGCCTGGTGCCCCCTTCGATTCGATTAGAAGGAAGGGCCTCCTCACCTCTCCATATCTGGGGACCTGAGCCCTGAGCTAGAAGGGGAGGAGCAGGAGCAGAGGCTTTCCAAGGTCTCGCAGGGTATGTACACCTTTGTCTGCATTACGGAAGAGCCCTTTGGCCCTTCTGTACACACGGCTGGCTCATGGCTGAGGAAGCTCTTCCTTTCAGCCTGATTCCCCTCCAGCTTGCGAGATCTCAAGCATCAGGCTGCCCAAGTCAAGGGCAACATAGGAAACTACAACCCCTAAAGCGGGAATTCTGATCCTGTTTTGAGTCATAGACCTCTTGGGCAGGCTGCTAACTTCTCAAAAGCTTATTCTGCACTTGTATTTTTTAAACATTATTTTCTGCTTTAGACAGAAGGGTAAGGACTAGCCCAACGGGGTTAAGGGACTTGCCCAGGGTCACACAGCTAGAAAGTATCTGAGGCCAGATTAGAACTCAGGGCCCCTGGACTCCAAGCCTGGTGCTGTAACTATCCACTTTGCCACCTAGGGGCCCTAGAATCCTGTTTTCTTAAGTAACCAATGGAAATGCCAAATTTGGGGGGAGAGATTTGTGAAAACAAAGCTGGGATTTTGTTTCCCATCCAAGGTTCCAGACTCCAGGTTAAGTGGCCTTCCCCTAAACGGAACCCGTCAAAAACCTTTAAAGCCCTTGCTATGAAGATAGGCTCATGAGGGCCCCAGCAGAAGTCTCTGAAAGCCATGCCCCGGAGCCGACAAAAGCCCCTGGGGACCCCTCAGATGGGGCCAGGGGCGTCACTGGCTCTGGATGCCAGCCACTACACAAACTTTTTCAATGACTCCAGCTATTTCTCAAGCCCGTCCTTCATGCCAGAAAGCCAAAACGGGATCACTCTTGTGCTCAAGGGATACCAGCTTTCTAGGAGAAAACACGGGCCCAGGATTTGGTGGGAGGGCACGACCAGGGCTGGATGAGGGACAACAAGACCGAAAGCTTTACAGATGGCAGCTTGAGAGAAAGCGAGGCAACAGAGAGGCCCAAGGCTCAAGAGTTTACAGGGAAGGAAGACCAGAATTCCAACAACCCCAAAGCAAACTGAGGGGGCAGAAAAGAAGGGACTGGCTAAAGAGACCAAGCTGTCTATTTGGGAGCCTGTCAACTGAGTCAGAGTGCGCAAACACATGTGCAGAGGAAGTAAGTGTGAAAGCATGGCTCCGTCCCATAAGAATGCAAGCAACTGGCAGATACAGGAAGCGACGAGTCTGGCAATGAATGGATAGATGCTATGGATAATGAAGAAAACAAGCCCTCCCTGAGCTAGGTGGGGGACAAGAGGAAGCCAAAAAGGAGGGACTGCACCCCAGCTTGGGAGGGATGGTAAGGACACCTTGTGTAATGGAGACAGAGACAGAGACAGAGAGAGATGGAGATGGAGGGGGGTAGAAAGACAGATGGACAAAGAGAGAGAGACAGAAAGACGGAGATAGACTGAGAGGGAGACAGAGACAGAGACAGAGAGAGGACAGGGAAAGAGACAGAGATAGGGAGAGGGAAAAGAGAGTAATAGAGACAGAGACAGAGACAGAGGGAGGAGGGAGGGAGAGAGAGAAAGAGAGAGAGAGAGACAGGGAGGGAGAGGGAGAGGGGGAGAGAGAGACGGGGGAGGGGAGACAGACAGACAGACAGAGACAGAGAGAGAGGGAGGAGGGAGAGAGAGAGAGAGAGAGAGAGAGAGAGAGAGAGAGAGAGAGAGAGAGAGAGAGAGAGAGAGAGAGAGAGAGAGCAACTATTTAACTCCTATCTTGCTTCTGTTTATTCAGTCAAGGGTGGGTTCAAACTGAAAAACAGATCATTAAAGGACTGAAATAGAGAAATGAATCCCTGATTCCTGAAATAAGAGAGGGGGCACCTAGGCCTTGAGTGAATTCAAGTCACCAGGTGGGGAGCTGAGTCCCAAGGCCTGCGTTGTCGCCCGTGATCCCGGCAGTCCCAGAGAACAGGAGAGGTGCCACAAGGCAGAACATGAATCAATGTGGGGTTGGTTTGCGAAGGGGGAAATGGTTGAGTTTTTCCAAGGAGAGGCCTACGTGCTTGCTTGGCCTCCTGGCAAATTGTAAGACTGTATTATTAAGGGCTGTGAGAGGGCACACACATCAGGGAAAGCCTTGATGAGAACAGGAGAAGGGAACAGGCAGGCTTTCATAGCCGATTCGCTGTAACAGACCACATTTTCACAGTAACACAGTTGACTGAGTGGTAGAAAAAATATAAGACCCCTCAGTGTTTCTCGCCTGCCCGGGATTCAGCAGAGCAAAGTCGAGCCTCTGGGACTCTCCGTGGGAGAGATGGGAGCCTGCTCAGGCAGGGCCGGACGAGCTGCTAATTATCGACTCAGAGATCCTATTATTCTCATGGCGTTCTTCCCCAGAGAGCTTGGATAGAAGATCCAGCACCTGTATCACCCCTAACTCCCGTTTGGGGTGGTCGTCAGGGAGACCCCCGTTTCAGGAGAATGTGGGGAACAGCCCCAACAGCCCATTTTTTTGTTATGACAATGGAGAGAAAATGCAGAGAATGGCCCGACTGTGGCAGCCATGCGACTGGGGCCGAAGAGATAAGGACAAGATACAAACCAGCCAAAGAGGACTCAACTAAGGTTTTCAGAGGAGGAATTTTCACAGCATACTCGGAAGCCCAAGGCTGCAGCAAACATCTCCAAAAGGCAACAAGTCTGCTGTTGCAGAATTCAGAAACAGAGAGAATACTGTATTCTACTTGAGCTGCAACAGTTTGGGAAGGATGCTGATAAACTGGGGAAAGGCGGGAGGAGGGCAAGCCCATGGCCTTGAGTTTTCATTAGGGAGGGTCGATTGGAAAAGCAGAAGCTTTTGCCTTGGGAAGGGAAGCCTGGCTTGGGGATAACAGCCCCGAAAGAAGCAAAAGCAAAGGGCAGAAAATGAAAAAAAGGGGGGGGGGAGCAAATGAGGCTAGATTGTGTCACGAGGAAATCAAGAAGCCAAATACGGTTGGGCCATGCAATCTATTCAACAAGGCAGGCAGTCGCAAAGCAAATCTGGCCCAAAGAGCCCCGAACCCGGCTTTCTAGCTGCTTAATATGCACTCTGGAGGGAGCGAGAAACAGAATGTGGGGATTTGAAAGCGCTGGCTTCTTCTGGGGAGACACTGAGGTGACAGGAGAGGGGTGCCCTGGTGGTAGGGCCATAGTGCGCATGGGAAGCACTCTGCTGAAATCATCCAAATCAGGTGATTCACGTGGAGGTGGACCTTAACTTCCCAAAATGGTGGAGAAAGGCATAATGGAGTCCCAAAGAACCTGCTGTGGGAGAATGCAGGTATTTCTTAAATTGAGCATATTTTTCCATGGTTACGTGATTCGTGATTCTCCCTTCCCTCCCCCTCCCTGAGCCTACGAGCAGTTCCACTGGGTTATCCATGTATCATCGCTCAAAACCTACGTCCATGTCATTCATCTTTGAGTGCCCCGATGATATTTTTAATGTAACCAAGACGAGAAAATGATTCCTAGCACCAGCACTCCACCAATCAGCAGCATTTTGTGAGATGCCAATGCAAGGACACAGCCCCAAACGAGGGAGGGCTGCCCTTCCAGCGGGGGGAGCATGTAGATAAAATAAGGGCGTACAAGCAGAGACAAGACAAACAACACAATTTGTTAGGGAGGCACAAAAAACTGCTGGAGGGGAATCGAGGAAGGCCTCAAGGGGCAGTGAGAGGCCTTTGAAGGATTCTAAAATGAGGAGGCACAATGCCTGTGCAAAGGCATTGGAGGCAGGAGATGAATCGGTGCATGTAAGAAATAGCAAGAAGTGGGCACTTCACTAGAGCACCAGGTCTCAGACACTTCCTGCAGGCAATTGCCACTCTTCTGTCTTAAAATGAATACTAAGGTAAAAGACAAGGGTTTGGGGGTTTTATAGCAAGAAGGCCAGTTTGGCAGGGCTTTGCTAATGTATTAAGCTAGAAAGCAGCAGGGAACAATGGGAAGGCCACTAGATTTGTGTCAGTCCCTGTACCTGAGTTCAAATCCTACTTCTGACACTTACTTCCTATGTGATCTTGGACCTCCATCTCCTGTACCAAGGAGGGAGGCTATTCTCCAAGGCTTCTTTCATCTCTCTATCTGGGAAAGGGAGGCTGCACCCAAAGGGCAAACAGGAGTTTGGGCCCTATTCTTGTGACAATAAGGACTTGTTGGGGTTATTTTTAGCAGGCCCATGAAATGGGCTGCACTGTGCTTTAGAGACATCACACTGGCAACTGTGTGGAAAGGAAAGAGACTTGAGATGGGAAGATGATGAGTGTTGACCATGCGAGTGGGCAGAAGCGAAAGGATCTGAGAGCCAGACGGCACAAAGGTGGAATCTATACTTGTGTGAAGTGAGAGACAGCAAGGGGAAGTCCTGAAGAGAGGAGGATCTAGGGAAGGAGGGAGAGAAGAGAAGTTCTCGTTGGGACACACAGAGTTTGAGATGCCTACGGAATCTCCAGGCAGTTGGTGGTTCAGGACTAGAGCTCAGGAGAGAGGAGGCGAGGGCTACATAGTTACATCTGGGACTCATCTGTAGAGGGATGATTGATCTGAATCCATTGGCGAATGTAGCAAAAGTGGAGCCTTGAGGTACATCCACACTGAGGAGGAAGTCGATGGAGGATGCTTTAGCAAAGAAGACCGAGAAGGAACGTCTGGGCAGAACCAAGAGAGAACAGGGGCACCACAACCTGGTGGGGAGAGGATCTTCAGGAAGAAAGGAGGGTCAACGGTGTTGATGAAAGGGCAAGAAGGATGAGAATGGGGAAAAGATCTGCCCTGGAACTGGCAACCGAGAGGCCATTGATAACCTTGCAGAGAACCATTTCGCTTGAGAGATGTAGTAGTCAGGATCAAGAGGAGCTGAGAAAGGAGTGGGAACGAGTGTAGACAGCTTGTTCATTGGCCCCATTTCCACTCAATCCTACACACACACAAAAACAAAGAACCACCTGAATAGAGCCTTCCACCCGTCAAGCTTTTGTCTTCTCTTTCTCCTCCCTTGGTCGGTCCACTCCTAGAACAAGCTCCTTGCCTCCACGTGCCTCCACTTGCTCTCCTCTCCTCTCTCTTAATATTCTGTCCACTCTGTCTTTTCCCAACATTGCTCTGGCCTATCTGACCCTTCACTGGCACTCTGGGTGTTACGAAGGCCCTGTCTAGACCTTCTTTCTTTTTCTTCTCATGCAGATGACTTACTGGTTTACAGCCATCCCCAGGTTTAGGCCGCAATCCCACACCACCAAAAGCCTACTGACCATTCCAAACCTCATTTGTGCCGAGTGTGCAGCAATACTCAACTTGTCTAGAACAAAAGTACCCCCCAGGCCCCCAAGCCTTTCCCAACCCCCCTGTTTCTGTTGAGGGCACTGCCACGTTTCCACATCCCTTACTCTGTCCTCATCTACACCTTGTATCCAATCAGGAGCCAGGTTTGCCAGTTTCTACCTTCACAATACTTTGCCCATATATCTCCTGCTCTCCATTTGTACTGATACTCCCCTGGACTATCTGCAATGCCTTTTTTTGTGAGAGTAACAGTACATTTATTTGGAACAATGTAAAATGTTCTCACTCTTCTGAGGTGCTCAATAATTTCTAAGGGTACAAAAAGCTATATTTCTTAGGAAGATATCTCTATAACCCACCAAGAAACATCATAATATTCAAACACAATCTCTCTCTTCTGATATCTATATCTACATATCTATATAATCTCTCTCTCTTCTTTATTTTAATTTTTTATTATTTTGCAATGCCTTTAAAAAAACTGTGTATTGATTCCAAAGCCGAAGAGTGGTCAGGGCTAGGCAATGGGGGTCAAGTGACTTGTCCAGGGTCACACAGCTAGAAGTGTCCGAGGCCAGATTGGAACCTAGGATGTCCTGTCTCTCTATCCACTGAGCCACCCAGCTGCCCTCTGCAATGCCTTTTTATTGGTCTCCTTGTCTCAAGAATCTCCCCAATGGAAACCATTATCCACACAATTGCCAAAGTGCCTTGGTAAAGCAGAGATTTGACTGTGTAATTCTCTTGCTCAATAAACTCCAGTGGCTCCCTATCATCCCCCAGGCTCAAATAGAGACTCCTTGATTTGGCGTTTAAGCCTTTCACAATCTGGTTTTGTCTTTGAAGCCTTGTTCCACATTACTCCCTTCACACACATGCTATCATTCTATCAAACAACTGGTCACTTTTCTTTCTTTCCACTCTGAAACCTCTGCCTTTGCCAGGGCTCCCTCCCGTTGCCCCTTTCTCTAAACTTGGCTCCCACTCCACCTTCTCCAGGAAGCCTTTGCTGGCCCCCCAACCAATGTCTCTCCAAACGACTTACTTATTGTGCACACATGTTCTGTACATGCCTCTATATGGGCACATGGCCTCCTCCGATAAAAAGTCAGCTCCTTGGGGGCAAGGACTCTCCCCCTTTTGCCTTTGCATTTTGGGGGTGCAGCCCAGAGCACCCAACAGCAGCCAGCATATCTTTGCCGAAGGGATAGGGAAGGGAGAGATCTGGGATGCCAACCTTCAATGGCACTTCCTGCCCCTGGATCTATCCCCCCCAGCTCTAGCCCTGCGAGCCACGGCTCACAGTAAGACGTGACCATTATCTCCACTGTCAGGTGAGATCAAGTCTGTCCTCTGGGTGTCTGGTGACTTCTCAGCCTCAGTGCCAGTTTCGAGAAAGTCACCGAACACTTTCTGCTATTCCTAGAAGAAAGTGAGGGTGAATACAAAGGCCAAAGGGAGCCCTCCTCAGGCCAACAGGGGGCCAGTTCTATTTACTTCTTCTTCCTTCCCACTGTTCTTCTTCCTCCCTCCCTCCTTGCCTTCCTTCTTCTCCCAAACTTAATCAACATCCAAAGAAATGAGCATTTCCATGGAGAGAAAGGATAGGATGCCACAGGGGCTGCCTGGAATCTCTAGCAAGGACAGCAGGCTTTCCACACTGTTTTCTAGCTGGCCTCCACTGAAGGCTCCACTGGACTTCCCCAGCCTTTCTTTGGTTCTCTTTTCCTCATTTGGACACTCCTTCAGTGCCTCTCTATTTGCTGCCCCCTTCCCCACACACACACATTGGCAATCGTACTGGGGCTAACCCACTGACCCAAATAGAAATGGAAAGACAGAAAAGAAGGTTGTCTTTCAGGAAGATGAAACTCTAGATCGAGGAAGACAAAACAGACTCATTGAATTCTATCAAAGTTCTCAAAGTTCAAAACCCTGCAAATGGACTACAAAGGAAACAGCTAGAACAGGAATACATAAGCCATTCTGGCATCAGAAGTCTCCGAGGAAGTGATAGCAACGTATGAAGGAGTAAGAGCCATTCCCCAATCCATAACCAATGGCCAAAAGTCTGCACGCTCCACTTATTAGCCACACCAGGCCCTTGGACTCGTCCTCCTCAGCCTGGGCAGCCATGTCTGCTCCCCTCTTCTCCTGCTCCACTTTGAGCAAATGCTGCCAAGGCAAAAATTGAGGTGGCGGAGATACAAGCCAGTAAACCTAGGGGTTGGGGGACCTCCCACAGAACGTGGTTACTCATTCCTTATAGTCTCTTGGACCCCAGAGCAAGAGTGTGAAGAGGCCTTAGAAACCATCTAGTCGTCAGGCAGCGAGGTGGCACAGCGGGTAGAACACTGGCTCTGGAGTTCAGAAGACACACCTTCACGAATTCAAATCTGGCCTCAGACTTTCCTAGCTATGTGACTCGGGCTGAGTCATTTCATCCTCTTTGCCTCCATTTCCCTTCTGTAAAATGAGCTGGAGAAAGAAATGGCAAACCATCTGGTATAACTGCCAAGAAAACCCCAACCAGGGTCAAAAGGAATCTGACGTGACCAGAACAACTGACAACATGGATCTCGTTCATACTCTTCTCTTCACTCATAGCCCCATCAAGAACTCGTCACCTCTTGCCTGGGTTATCACGATAGTCCCCAGTTGGTTTTCCTATGTAGAAGTCCACCCCTAGCTATGGGCAAGGGAAACAGTTAGTATGTACAGAGTGGCTTAGAAGAGAGCATGCTCAGTCTTGCGCATGGCTAGGAAAGCCTCTGACCCTTGACCCCCAGCTTCCCCCAGGTTAAGCGGGAAAACAGGTTTCTTTGTGTTCACCTGGCTAAGAGAAACCACACCTATACCTTGTCATTAACCAATGATAACCATCCCTATGTATCGTGTATATTTGCATATCAAAGACATTAAAAGCAGCCACAGCAATCTCCGCCCTCTCTTGGATCTCAGCTCTCACTGATGCCTGTCCTTGCTGGAGCTTGGCCTCTGGCCAAGCTCCATCTTTAATTCCTTTCCTTCTCTATCTCTCTCACCTGGGTCCTGGCCTTCGGCCAGGCACTTTCTTTTCTCTATCATCTCTCCGACCTGTGTGGTACTGAATCTGGATCTTTGGATGGAATAAGCCTTCTGAGTAGTCCATTGATCGGAGTTTTGCTGTGGCTCCATTAATATTAATAAGGCCTGGTTTCTGACTCATTTCTGCCACCTCATATCTCTAACTTGGCTCCGCCACGCCCCTCGCGGTATCCAAAATTCTATCCTTCCTCTATCTTTCTACCTTGTGGCTTCTCGCAGGTTTGGGAAGCCTCATCCTATTTCAAGTCTCACCCCCGTCTAATCCGCACTTTGTTACTACAGCGTCAGGGTGACCCTGCCTCTCCCCAGCTCACAAAACTCATGACGGCTCCCCATTGACTCTCTGACAAAATGCAAGCACTCTGTTTTTTCAAAGTGCCACCTAGTTCAGCCATGCTCATTTGACAGATGGAAGAACTGCAGCACAGTAAAGGGGAAGGGCTTCTCCACAGTCACTCATACAGAGAATGATAAATGGCAGAGTGAGGATTTGAACCCTTGTCATTGAGCTCCCAGTTCCATTCTCCTCCCGCCGTTGTTGTTTGTCCCTTTTTGAAGAGAACCGCATCCCCCCAGCACTCAGTTCTCACCTGTGGCTCCGAGAAGCTGTAGCCCACATAGGAGCCACACCCCAGTAAAGCACCTCTTTCCACTGTACCACTTTGGGCAACAGGGCTGAATAGCTTGGCTTGGCCTGCAAGCCACTTGCGAGGAACATGGACTGACAGCACCTGCCAAGAGCAGCACAGCCTCGAGGGCTGACTGTCTTGACGTGGGCGGTTTAAGGCCTCCGACTGTCCCCAGGCTGTCCTCACTCAGAATGCCTGAGTTGAGATGGGGCACTTCTGCCCGGGACATGACACGTCATCTACTAAAAACAGTTACTACAAGGCAAGTCGTTTCTGGGAAGTCTTCATTCCACTAAGAAGTGGGGATTAGTGGGGTAGCACAAGCTCAGGGGACATAGGACATATGCAGAAAGTCAGCTTCCTAAAAGGAGCTGGAGCCAGAAGACCCACCTGCCTCAGACACTTCGGAAAGTCATAATCAGTGTTTAAGGAAGGCGCCTGGATCAGAGCATTTCCTGTTTTCACCTGGATACCTTCTTTGGGACTTCTGGGACCCTCAGGGTGTCCCCACCCGAATCATCCCACCCTTCTAGCTTCCTTTAGGGTATAGTTTCCCCAATCAAGAGCGGGGACTAGCTTTGGTGAGCCCTGTCTGACATGAAGTAGGCCCTTAACAAATATTCACTGACTGCCTGCCCACTGATGAGTCTCTTCACTGCTGGAAGCCTCAGTTTCCTTATCAGTAAAAGGGTGATGATCAGGTAGCAACTGTTAGCTATCATCCTGACTGCTCCACTGTTCCCAAGCTCAAAAAACAACGGCTGAGCTTGCAAGCTCTGGGCATCCTGGGCGGCTCCCTGAGAGATGCAGAGCAGGGGACGGCAACACTGTTCCTAAGCGGTGGCATCCTGGGAGTTCCCTATCACACTGAAATCGTTCGTCCTCCTTCAGCACCCCCTAGAGTGCTTCAAGTGGACAGGGCCAGAAATGCAAATAGCATTGCCCCCATTTTGCAGAGGAAGAACCAAGGGCTCTGAGCTGTCAAGAGACCGTCCGATGGCCACAAAGCCCAAGTCAGAATTCGGGTCTCGGCTTCAAGAGGCCGTTGGTCACAAGCATTCATTAGCTATTTATTCTGCCCAGGCCCAGTGCCAAGTGCTAGGGATACAGAGGACAAAAGGCCCCTGTCCACAAGAGGTCTGTCTTCTAATAGCATGTGCACAAACAGGGCTCCCCAAAGCATAGGGCAGCAAGGTGGTGCAGCAGTGGAGAGAGGCTGGGTCTGGAGTCAGAAAGACCCTTCCTGAGTTCAAATCCAGCCTCGGGCCCTTCCTAGCCCTGTGACACTGGGCAAATCACTTAACCTGTCTGCCTCAGTTCCACCTCTGTCAAATGAGCTGGAGAAGGAAGTAGCAGCCCGGCCCAGTATCTCTCCCAAGAACACCCCAATCCGAGTGGCAGAATCAGACATGACTGAGGTGACCAAAGAACAACAAAATGCAAAACATCTACGGGGTGTGTGGAATGTGCCTCGGGAAGGACTGGACAATCAACGCTTCCCATAGGGGAGGGCCCATGAGCTGAATGTCCAGGAAAGCCCAAGAAGGGTAGCTGCAGAGCATTCCAGACACGGGGCACAGCCAATGCAAAGGCCTAGAGATAGCCAGTGGTGCTGCCGGCTAGAGTGCGTGGAGGAAAGGCAAGAGTGAGCAGAATGGGTAGGCAGCACCAGGGAGCCAGGTCACGAAGGGCTTTATAAAGGTCAAATAGAGGAGTCTGGATTGGGTCCTGGAGGGAGCGGCCAGCATAGTTCACCGAGTGCAGGAGCGACAAATCTTGAAACAGTTTTGAAATGTGGTGAATTTGTAATTCTTCAGAAAAATGGCCCTGGCAGTGGAGGGAAGGATGGACTAAAACAGGGAGAGATTTGAGGCAGGGAAGACAGTTAGAAGGGTACTGAAGTAGGCCAGAGGAAAGGTGATGAGGAGCAGAACCAGGAAGTCAAAGATGGCTTGGTGGAAGTGGTGGCGTTTGGGCTAGGCCTTGAAGGATGGCTGAAATGGCAATGGAGAATGAGAGAGGAAGGGCATTCTGGGCATCAGAACCCACATGACCAAAGCAATATGCAAATATGGAAGAGAGGGCTGCGTCAGTGTGAAACAAACATGACCATCTCCAACGCCTGGCACATATTACAGAATGACAGGATGGCAGAGTTAGAAGACCACCGAGGCATCCGGGCCAACCCACACCTGAATGAGGTCACCTCCGAAGGCCAACCACCCTCCTTGGGCCAGCTCCAATTGTTGGGAAGTCCTCCCTTGTGCCAATGGGCCTCAAGTGGCAGTCTAGGCTGCTTACTGGAACACTCACAAAAGACTGACACAAGTCACAGCCACGTTGGAGAACTAAACGGGTCCCGGGCACGTGTGTGGGAGCAGTGAGACAGAAGAGCTAGAGCGAACGCCCCGCAATGGTGGTGGCAGGACTTTGGGAAGAACTCCTGCTTCCCTCCTACCTCATCAGGGTGGCTACATTGTGCCTGACCACAACACTTCAGAAGGGTGCTGCGTGCAGTAACAACTGTTGGTCAAACTTCACCAAGGAGCACAAGCGCCTTTCGAAGAGGCGGCTCACCCAAACCTTGCCAAGGTCACTCTGTGATTCTAAAGGCAGAAGCTGGCAGAACATAGTCTACCCTGTGTCCCTCCAAAGCTCTCCTCCTTCCCCAGGAAAATGGATGTCCTGGACCTTGAAGAAGATACAAGGATTTTCGATAATGCCCTTCTGCCCAGCTATCTGACTCGTGGGTACAAAGAAGAAACATTTGCTGAGCAAACTGGAACAGGAAGAAATCTGATGGAAACAAGGAGATTCCTCGGAACCTCCAGCCATGAGAAAGAAGGGGAGTGACTGATGTTATCGACCTCTTCCCTGGCTTTAAAGAAGGCTCAACCCTCCCCAAGAGACAAGTCTCTGACACCCGCCTCCCTCCCTCCCTCCCCCCTGCTGCCTCAGCCTGGGAGGGCTCCAAGGGAACTTGCTAACCTGCTCTCAGTCAGGCACATCTAGCCTCTATGGCTGGCAGGTAAGCAGGCCCTGGGGGACGGATGCTCTCTGAGCCCGTTTCCCAAGAGGCCCTCTCTTTCCCACAGCAGCAACGTCCGTCCCTAGTGGATTCCAGGAGAGGTAACTGTCTCACTCCCAAGGGTGCTCCTCTTGTCCCCAACTGCAGTCGGAGGGGAGAGGCGAGGCGAGGCAAGGCGAGGCTTCCCCCTTCTCGGGCTGGGCTGGGTCTGCTCTGTCCTTCCCTGGCTGGAGAAGCCATTGCTGATCCACACTGTGCTGGGGGCAACTCATGCCTTCCCCTTGGGACAAGGAATGGCTTCCATGTGTTTTGGAGCTGCAACTTCTCCACAGAGTCAATGCAGTTTCATTCCAAGGCTCAATACAGTCTTGCTACTGTTTTCCAGGAAAGCCCTGGAGCCTGGCTGAGAGTTGGGGGAACCTGCAGCCAAACCAAGACCCCCAGTTCCCTTTATACATGAAAAGGGAGCACGAGGTCAGGGTGGGTTTATTTCTCACCATGTTGATGATTCAGACAGAATCAAGGAGTATGAGGCTTCCTTTAGGGGGCAATGGGCAGCCAGAGGGGCAGAGGAGGGAGCGTGTGTGTGTGTGTGTGTGTGTGTGTGTGTGTGTGTGTGTGTGTGTGGCAGGAGCACTGATATGGTCCAAACTGGCAGGGAGGCTGGATCGGAACTTCTACTGGAAGGCTACTGCAACAGGGTGGGTGAGAGTTTCACAAGATGAGGCTGGTAGTGGGAGAAGGGATGCCAAGGGGAGGGTCTGAGAGCTATTGGCTGCTGGGACCAGAATCCCAGCCAGGGCAGCTTGTAGGAAAGGCTAGGGCTGAAACATCACCCAGGTCAGGGGGCTCGGAATGGGCAGATCAGGGCAGAGGGAGGCCAAGAGGGGGCTAGAAGAGAAAGGAGAAAAGGGATTTGGGGGCTCCTTGTCGGTGACTCTCTGGGGAGCTCCCATAATAACTGCCTCTGCATAGCTGCAGATTGGATGACGTGGGGGGGGGGGCCCTTCCCCTCCATCAATCATTTCACAGGCCGAGTGGACTGTCCAGGGTCCGAGATTTCTCACTGAAAAGGCCTTTCCAGGCCAGATAGTCCAAAGTGGGCATTTCGGACAGGAGGGCCTTCGGGGCTCAGCTGGAGATGCCCAGGCTTCTTGTCCTGCACTCTTTCCAGGCTAGAAGGGCCATCTCTAGGATTCCGCCCCCAGCCCAGGCCTCGGGTTTTGGAGGGTGCAAGAAGGAGCCATGGGCCTGAGCTCCAGCATAACTCTGCTGACTTGGGGGCCCACAGAGGGAAATCAGTGGGAAGAGGTAAGAGCTCTGAGGGCGGCCTCAACAACAGTGCTCCAATGGAGCCACATCTTGGGGTTTAGACCTCTCCATCATCCTGTCTAGCTAAACAGGAAATGCTGGGAGGCCACATCTCAGCCAGCCCGACTCCAGCCCCAAATTCCTCACTGCTCCACTGGCTGGGAGCCATTGAAAAATGGGAGCGAAAGTAGGAATGGGGCCTGGCTCATGGCAAGCTGATTCATGAACAACTGGTCCTGGACCACAAAGGTGGAGGGTTCGAGTCTCAGTCGAGCGAACTCCATGAGCTATCACATGAGAATGTGGCCTCTGAAATGAATGATGCCATTCTCTCCTGAATGGACCTCAGGGCCTGGGGGGGGAGACAGAGGGAGCTGAAGGCTAGGGCAGGCCCCCACTGCCAGGCTTCCTCTTGCCCTGAGCCCAGAGCCAGAATGAGGTGGGCTGGAAGTGACTGGAATCTCTTGGGCCAGGTCCTCCAGAAGCTGCTTTCGCTGCTCTCTGCGTGTCTGCCTGGGGTGCCCTGGGAAGCCAGCTCCCTAAGCCTCTCACCAGAGCGGGCACCGCGGGCTCCCAGGCTTGGCTCCCAGCCCCAGCTCCAACCCTCCCCAAGCCCTGAGCTCTAAAACCGGCGAGGGCTCCCAAGTGCCGCCACTCTGGCCTCAGTTGGCTACCAAACCCAAGAGCCAAGGCGAAAGTGCAGAGAGGAAATGGCTGTCTGGTGGCCCGGCACACCCCAAGGCACCGCTGGGGAAGGGAAGGGCCCATCCCCAGTGGTACCCACTTCATGGAAGAGCCTCTGGGCTGGCAGAGAGAGGCCTGTCCACAGGGGGAGCCTCCTCCCGGCAATGGCAGGTGGGCCAGGCTGGCGGGACCAAGGAGCGCTCCTTCTGCTCCCTCTCTTTCAGGGGAGCCGGCCCTCTCCTCTATGTGGCCGTCTAGGCTTTGCTTCTGCTTCTCCCTTTCTGGAGCACGCCCCACCCTCCTGTGGCTCCCCAGCTCTGGGGGTACAGTGCCCATGTCATGGCCAGCTGCTCTGCGTCTAGCCCGGCGCCAGCAGCCGCACGGTGGGCACGAGCTCTGCCCAGCACGGCTGGGGGACGGGTCCAGAGCCCCCCAAGTGCCCAGACTCGGGGATCCCTCCTTTGGCTCCGACGGGGGAGAGTCGGCCGCGTCAGTCAGAGGGGAGACGGGGGGGGGGGGGGGGGGGGGGGGGGGGGGGGCCGCGGAGAGCGGGAAGCGGACCCGGCCTGGGCAGCTCGCTAGGCCGGCCGGCTCCGGGTCACTCAGAGGAGCGCAGACAGCCTTTCCTGCGGGAGGCAGCAGGTCCTGGCCGATAAGAGCTCGGGATGCACACCTGGGGCCGGAGGTGAGGGCTGCTGCCGCCGCTCGAGCGAACCTGCGACGGAGGTGCGGACCGAGCCTCCTGCCCGCCCTTTGTGCCCTGCCATGCCTCGGCCTGCTCGGCCCTGGGTCCCCTCGGCTGGGAAACCATGGGCTTAAAGTCGATAACCCCGGCGCTCGCGTTCCCAACCCGAGCCCGGGGTCCCGCGGCGGCCCAAGGCCAATGCTTGCAGCAGGCCGGCAAGCTGGCCAGGGGCGCCCCCGCCCCTTCTTGCTCCGCGCTGGCGGGCAGCACCACCCCTCCCCCGTGCTGGCCCAGAAGGAGGGGCAGACGCCCCCTCCCAACCCCGAGCCCCCCACGGCAGCCCCCCAGCCCCGCCCCGCGCCCACCCTGTCTGCGGTCTGCACCCACCTGCGCGGGAGGCGGCGGGCGGCCCCCAGGGCACCGACGGGAGGGGGAGGGCAGGGTAAGGGGGAGGGGATGGCGGCTCGAGGCTTCGGCCCCGCCCCCACCCAGCTCTTTCCGGCCACTACGAAGAAGTTGCCCTTCTTGGGCTCCCCGGGGCCTAGGAGGGGGAGAGGAGATGGCCTAAGGGGGCCCGCTGGAGGGGGTCGGTCCGCCACGTGGAGCCTGCCAGGCCCGGGCAGCACCGCGCCCCCCACCCCCCCTCCCCTCCCCGCCGTGCTGTGCTGGCACTGCGCTAACACTAGGGAATGGCAGCTCTGCGCGCGCCGGATGGCTGGGGGGTGGGGGTGGGGGGGCTGGAGGACGGGGTGGGGAGGCTGGGCAGGGGGAGGGGGCCGAGAACTGGAGGGCGGGCCCTGTGAGCAGAAGCCCACAGACCCCTGAGAGGGAGAGGGAGGGAGGGAGGACCCTGAGACAGCTCAGATTGCAGGATCCATTTCCCCTGCCCTTTGGGCTTTTTTGGCCTTCCCCACCTTTCGAGCACAAGTTTCGCCAAGCACTTTCCACGTTCGGAAACTGAGGCCATGGGGCGGACTGACAGGCTCCCAGAGCCAGTAAGCTTCAGAGGCGAGGCGGGATGGGACCCGAGGTTTGCCCACCACTTCCACTAGCTCCAGACCAAGGGTTTCTCCGAATCTCGGGGCATTTCTGGGCCCTTTTAGGCTCCGGCAGGGCAAGCACGTCCTAGGATTCTGTGGAGAGCTGGCAGGGGCTCTCAAGAGAGGCTCCATTATACAGAGGAGGAAAGTGAGGCCCAGGAAGGGGAAATGCCTTGCCTGAGTTACCTGAGCGGGACGTTTCAAGGTAGTCTGGCGTCTTTAGCCTTCTGTGTTGGTGTCCAGCTTTCCCCTTGGCTCCCTTTCCAAGGCCCCGACTGCCACGAAGCAGGGCCGCCCTGATCCCATTCCCTTTGGTGGAACCTCCCCCTTCTTTAGAGGCTCTCTAGGCTTGGGCCACAGAGTAAGGAGAGCCCGAGGGGGTGCAGGGCTCTGAAGGGCCAGCACAGCGTTTGGTGCCCAGGGGAAGCGGGAGGCTTCTGTGGCCAAAGGGCGAGGGCCAGGCCGGAAGGGAGGAGCAGGGTCCCCAGCTACTTTGAAGGCAGACACAACCAGACTTAGCTGCCCGCTGGACACATATAGGCCAGTGAAGGAGCCTGGGCGCTGGAGAGGATGGCGGCCTCTCCCCAGGCAGAGGGGAAACGTCACTTGTAGATGTGCCCAAGTTTGAAAGTCAGGAGCCCAGCAATGGGCTGAGTGAGGAGGCCCAGACTCCCAAGCAGAGACCAGTCATGGTGGGAGCTGATGGGAGCTGGAGGAGCCAAAAGGGCAGGCGAGCGGTAGGAGAATCAGCAGAGAGCTAACAGGGCCTCCGTAACTTTGGATGGAGCCAAAGGGTAGGCCGCCTGTGGGTGAGGGCAAAATCCAGTGAAGGAAGGGAATCGAGGGGACTCCCTGAGGCTGCTGAGGGCCCAGAGGCTAGAGAGCCACATGCTGATGAAGTCAGTGAGGAAAGAAGCCCTTGGGGTAGTCCAGGGCAGGACCCAAATTTCCAGTGGATGGCAGATAGAGCCTGACCAAACCTCAAAGGAGGGACTAGGAATGGGGAAATGCTGAGTAAAGGTAAAGTCTGGTAGTGGCCATGGCAAACAGGGAGGCTTCTAGGGAGTTGTATGAGTGAAAGTGAAAAAGCAGACTGGAAAGGTGGCCACAGTGAGAGGGAGGCCGCCAGATCTCCGGAGGATCAGAAAATGGAGAGAGGCCAAAGGGGCCAGCTTTAGGGCAGTGATGGTGAACCTTTTAGAGACAGCCCACTCCCTCCACCCAACAGGTGTCAGGTTTGACCCGCCCCCCCTTGCCCCACACAGGGGAGGAAGAAAGCATTCCCATTGGGCTGCTGGGATGAGGGGCAGGGGATGTGAGAAAATGTCCTCAGGCCTGGTGGAGAGGGGAAGGGGAGCAGCTCTGTCTAAGTCCCTCAGCCTTTCTAGTAACAAACGGGGGGGGGGGAGATTATGGTGCACATGCCCACAGAGAGCTGTCTGTCTGTCATCTTTGGCACCCGTGCCACAGGTTCATCATCACTAGTTTTGAGGGAAAGCACGTTTGTCCGCTATAGGAAGGAATGCGTGGGTCTCGGATGGGACATTGGGGGCAGTATGGTTGGCAAAGACAGGAGTGAAGGAGCAGCCAGTTAGGGCTAGGGACAGGGAATGGGTTTATACAATAATTACTGAGGGTTCAAAATGGCCTGAATGGGGAGAGTATGAGAGCAGAAGTATGCTAAGCATTGGCTGAGGAATAAGTCCCAGCAGAGCATTATGGAGAGAAGCAAGTGGCTGGACTGTTCAAGGTCTTCCCACTTAGCTGACTGTGGCAAGTAGTAAAGTTGGGTCCTGTGAGGGGAGTCCGAAGAAGATACCGGAGCTGGTGGTGGGGGATGAGTTGTTTGGTCCAGAAACAACCCTCCAGAGCGGTGGGGCAGGCCCTGAGCCAAAGAAAAAGGACCAGGACCAGGACCTAAAGTCTGAATCAAAGGCTGACACTGGGCTCCCCGGGAAGTTGGAGGAGCAAGAAGCAATACCAAATGAGGACATCTGTGCCCTAGGAGGGTTAGGGGAGGGGCGGGAGTTCAGACTGCTCTGGTCACCTTGGGGCAGCTTGGGTGTCTGAGAACTAAGCAGGAATTGGCTTTGTTCTCTTGGCACAATGCCAGTGGGCATGTCCCTAGGGAGAGGTGCTCTCCAATGGTCCAGGTATACCCAGTTTCCTCTGGATATTTTCTCTGCACTGTGATTTTATGAAACAAAGAGCATAGTTTTCAGAGTTGAAAAAGACCTCAGCAGACCAGGTAACAGCTTAGAAGTTAGCTTAGAACATCAACGTGCCAAGGCTGGCAGGATGTGGCATAATGGACTTCTACTGGTGGAAAGCATGTGGGCAGAATTACAGAACTGAAAGACCCCTAAGAAAACAGAAGGTCCACTGTAGAAGAGTCCTTGAAACGCTCCAATGTCAGGGACGAATCTGGAAGGCACTCTAGAACATTCCACCAAGACCATTTGTCCATGGCCTTGGAACCTAGTCTGCAGGGCCGGAAGCGTCCTTCAAACACAGAACATCAGCAGGGATTCTGCTGGAAGGGATAGACTAGACCAGGAAGGGAAACCTTTCCACCCTTGAAATTCTGTGATTCGAAGATCCTGTTATGTCATTTGGCTTGGAAGGGGACAGGGAGTGGCAGGCAGAAAGAGGTCATGAACCACAGAACTTGGATGCTCATTGTTGGCTGTGTTATTGAGAAAATGCTTATTCCTTAGCAAGTTCTCCCAGCAGGTTCTCAAGGTGGCCCTCTCTCGATCAGTTCTCAGTTTAACGATTTGGGGCAACATGGAGCTCAGACTGTCGGGCTGGAAGAGGTCTTAGAGCACGGGAAGACGATGGAAACTGCAGGGAATCAGAGCAGAGTCGGGACGGAACTCATCAGGTCAGGACGTGGACGTACTTGGACTAGAACTTGGGGCTAGAGATAGGGTAGCATAAGATTTGATCCTAGAGTCTCTGAGCTGGAATGAACATTCAAACTTGAGGCTGCCACCTAGAACATGGAAAGCTCTAGTTCCCTTTGGCTTTATACTTGCTCATTTTTGTGGTGGTGAACCAGATGGCCCCGCAGGTCTCTGTAACGCCTCAGATGTTTCCATGTCTCTGATTCGGTGAAACAGAGGCTCTGCATCGCCGGACATGGCATGGTAGGACCGAAAGGATCTGTGCCTTGGACAGCTGGGAGATCCCTTCTATGTGAGGGTCTCTGTGTCTCTGATTTTCTGAGACACTGAGAGTGGAGTGTCTGGACTACACAGGCGGCCAGAGCTGCAGACATACTGCTAAAGCGAGAAGGAGCCGGAGGACTTGGACTGACATATATATGACCAATTCAATTCTATAAGAGACCCATTCTCCAACTGGCAAAGTTGACCCCCAAAAGCCAACTATTCAGCCTATATCCCCAAAGAGAACAAAATAACAAGAAAAGGGGAGCAGCTGGGTAGCTCAATGGATTGAGAGCCAGGCCTACAGACAGAAGGTCCTGGGTTCCAATAGGACCCCAGATACTTCCTAGCTGGGTGACCCTGGCCAAGTCACTTGACTCCCATTGCCCAGCCCTGACCTCCCTTCTGCCTTGGAACCGACACTTAGTATTGATTCTAAGACGGAAGGGAAGGGTTTAAAAATTTTTTTTAATAACAAGAAAAGGCCCCACGTGTACAAAAATATCTAAGGATGCTCTTGTTATAATAAATATTTTAAATAAATATATTTGAATAATAAATATTTAACTAAGTATAAAGATTTTAGTCTTTGAATAATAAATGGTTTAAATAAATATAGTTATAATAAATATACTTTCCTAGTGGGGCTGCTCTAAACACTGTAAAAAAGCAAACAAGACTGAAAGTCATCAGAACTCGACCAACCATGCTGCCAGAAGGATCAGCTAGAGAGGCAGGGAAACATGCTCCCCACTCCTGACCTGACCTGACATCCAGAACGAGCCAACGAGAGAATTTCCTTTGCTTGATTATACCTACCTGTTTTTGTTGGCAGGGGAGGGAGGAAAGGAGCACAATTCTACTTTTGCTCACCAAATTCAAGAAGAGCCCAGACTACCAGGATTAGAAGGGACCTTATCAAATAAGATGTGGGACGACCCAGCATGGAGAAGCCACAGAACACGTAATCACAGAGACAGTCCACATTGCATCCTTTCTGTCTTGTCCAGCTCTTTTAGTCCTCAAGAAATAGACCTTCAGGGCCAAGGGACAACAAAGGGCAAAACAGAGTTCCAGAGTTGGAAGAGGCTTGAGAACAAAGAGCCAAATTTCAGAGCTTCAAGGTCTTAGATCATGGGCTGAGATGGACATCCTTAGAAAAGAGTAGGAACTAGAAAGACGCCACAGAGCTAGAATGCACAGCCCACAGTGCCACCTTAGAACTTGGAACATAGATGATCAGAGTGGAGAGGTGATACTCCCAGAATCTTCTAGAGAAAGGAATGTCAAGATTCCATAGTATCATCCTTCTAGGAACCCAGGTTCCCAGCCTCAGATCTTTTCTCTATTGCCCAATATATCCAATCAATGGTGAGAAGATGAAATGATGAATGTTGGAGGGGCTGGGAGAGAACATCCCACTGTGAGAATGCTCTGCTAGTGTGTCTAGGAATGGATACAACCATTCTTGAAAGCAGGTTGGAATTAAACACAAAGAGTTAGTAAATGCTGCAGGCCCTGGAACAAAGGAAGCACTCAATAAATGCCTTTCAATTGATTAATATGTGAGGTAAATGAGAGAAAGGAGTCAAAGGTGAACCCAAGGTTGTGAACGTGGGCCACACCTGGGAAGGAGAGTGATGCCCTAAACTGGAAAATGTCCAATAAGCAATTAGAAATGCCAAACTCGGCCTCAGGAGAGCTCCAGTACCTGGCTAGGGCTAGATAAAGAAATCTGCAGATGTTATCATAATAGAATAATGAAGTGATGATTGGACCCTGGGATTTACCAAATGAAAGAATAGCAAGAGAAAAGCCTGGAGGGACACCTATAGTGAGAAGGGATGACAAAGATGAAGGAAACTGAGGAATGGTCAGATTGGGAGGAAGACAACCAAAAGAGAAAAGGCTAAGAAAAAGGCTAGAGAGGAGAGAATATCCAGAAATAGAAGATGCTTATGGGAGGGGGCATCTAGGGAGCTCAGCGGATTGAGAGCCGGACCTAAAGATGGGAGGTCCTGGGTTCAAACCTGAATTCAGACACTTCCTAGCTATTAGAAAGTGGGCAAGTCACTTAACCCCCATTGCTGAACCCTTACCACTCTTCTGCCTTGTATTGTTCTAAGATAGAAGGTAAGGGTTTGGGGTTTCTTTAAACAGTATTATGGAAAATAAAATTTTGAATTACATTTCTTAGATAAGGGTCTGTTATCCAAAATAAATAAATGACTACAGATAACACAGAGAGGAAAATGGAAGATAGGCACACTAAGAGAATTGTGACATAGAGGAGAGAGTATCCAGGAAGAGAAAATAATTATTTGTTGCGATGAGAAGGTAATGTGCATCACTGATCATGGGTGACCATGGTGAGGAATGGATTACAAGTAATAGCTCAGCAAGTTTTGCTTTGAACTAATCAACATCCAGCTCTGATATTCTATCTTGATACAATGTACAACTTGACTTTTTTTTTATCATGCCTTTCAGGTAGTCCAGTGATTCTTAGACTGTCTCTCCTGGATCTATTTTCAAGGTCAGTTATTTTTTCAATGAGATATTTCATATTTTCTTCTATTTTTTCATTCTTTTGATTTTGTTTTGTCTTTTCTTTTTTTTAATTTAGAATATTTTTCCACGGTTACATGATTCATGATTCCAACTCCTCCCTCCCCACTCCCAGAGCTGACAAGCAGTTCCACTGAGTTATACATGTATGTGTTCAAAACCTATTTCCATGTTATTCATATTTGCAGTAGAGTGATCTTTTAACATCAAAACCCTAATCATATCTCCATCAAACCACGTGATTGATCAGATGTTTTCCTAATGCATTTCTGTTGCCACAGTTCTTTTTCTGGATGTGGATAATGTTCTTTCACCTAAATCCCTCTGGATTGTCTTGGGCCATTGCATGGCTGCTAGTAGAGAAGTCTTATTACATTCAATCATGCCATAACGTACCAATCTCTGTGTACAAGGTTCTCCTGGTTCTACTCCTCTCACTCTGCATCACTTCCTGGAGGTCTTTCCAGTTCACATGGAATTCCTCCAGTTCATCATTCCTTTCAGCACAATAATATTCCATCACCACCAGATACCACAATTTATTGAGCCATTCCCCATCAAGGGACACCCCCTCATTTTCCAATTTTTTCCACCACAAAGAGCACAGCTATAAATATTTTTGTACAAGTATTTGTCCTTATTATCTCTTTGGGGTACAAACCCAGCAGTGTTATGGCTAGATCAAAGGGCAGACAGTCTTTTATCGCCCTTTGGGCATAGTTCCAAATTGCCCTCCAGAATGGTTGGATCAATTCACAACTCCACCAGCAATGAGTTAATGTCCCAACTTTGCCGCATCCTCTCCAACATTTATCACTTTTGGTACCTCAGCATTGTTTTGATTTGCATTTCTCTAATCAGAATGGATTTTAGAACACTTTTTTCATGTGCCTATTGATAGTTTTGATTTCATCATGTGATAGATGCCTATTCATGTCCCTTGACCACTTGTCAATTGGGGAATGGTTTGATTTTTTTGTAAATTTGACTTAGTTCCTTATGTATTTGGGAAATTAAACCTCTGTCAGAGTTTTGTTAAAAATGTTCTCCCAGTTCTTATTTAATTTTCAAATTCCTTTTTGAGTTCTTCTAGGGCCTAAGACCAATTCCCATTTTTCTTTGAAGTTTTGCACATAGTTGCTTTGCTCTCGCTATTCCTTACTAAATCAGTGCCTTGCTCTTCTTTGTCACCATATACATTTTCTATGGTTAGGTGTTTCTTTTGCTGTTTGCTCATTTTCCTAGACTTTTTTTGCTTGTGGACTGGGAGTTCAGAAAATTTCTGATTCTGTCTCCTCTGCTGATGGCTTATAGTACTTAGAGCATTGTGAGATATTTTGCCCTGATCCTAGGACCTTTGCCTCAGGACAGGCTTAAAAGGGTCGAGTGCTATGGACTTTGGGGCCTCACTGTGGGCTGGTGCCAGCACTTGGGTCTTAAAGGGGTGGGTGAAGGGTGCTCTGCTGTTGGCTTAAGGCAGGGTCCAAGGATCCCAAAGTTGTCCCATGCCCAGGCTCAGGACCTGGCTCAATAGGCGAGGGTGGTATGGTGGTGTGGTGGTGGGGTGATGGTCAGCCTGCAGTCCTCTATGTGCAGTTTTATTCCTGGTTCCCCCTTATCCCATGAAAATCAACTCTGTCTGCCTACCTTTCAAGTTGTTTTCTGCAGGAGAGCCCCCTCACTTCGTCTCCTTGTTGGATCTCTGACTTCAGTCATTTTGAGGTACTATTTTAAGGTGAGTTTGGGAGGATTTTCAGAACGGTTCCAGCATTCACTGCTACTAAATTGCCATCTTCCAATGTGCAACCTGGAACTTAGTCTATCAGACCTGGAAATGTCCTTTGGCTATCAAATATCATTAGAAGAATATAGGTTGATCAAATTGGAGGGACCCAAGAGCAGAAATGGCATGTCTGTGGGAATCTTCAAAAACAGCACATATATCGCCAAACATCAGGGCACATGAGCCATTTTACTTTATGGTAGTTACTAGCAGAGCAGAAAGGGCCATATAAACTATGAGGAGTGCTATACAATTAATTCGTAAATCAATATCCAAGGTCCCAGCCAGGTCTGATATTCTATCTTTCTATGATGCTGTAAAACTTGGAGCATATTCTGTCTGACCTGGAAGTGCCCTTTAGCTATCAGCTATCATCAGTGGAATGGAGTATAGATTGGTAGAGGTGGACAGACCCAAGATCATGGAGTACAGGAATGCAAACTGGTCTCATGAGAAGGATCTGGGCACCACCAAACATGGATGACCATTGGGGAGGATGATTTTCAGATCCTAGCTACCCAGGTTTTGCTTTGATCTTATCGATATCCAAGGGCCCATCCAGGTCTGTTATTCTATCTTTCTATGATGTGCAACTTGGAACCTTGTCAGATTTGGAAGTATCCTTTGACTATAAACTCTTAGTAGAAGAATGGGCAATTAGATACAGGTTGGTCAAGGTGGAGAGACCTGAGAGCTTGTAGTGTCATGCCAGTGAAGAGTCTTCAAACACAGTACACAAAATGAGAAGAGGTCTCACACTGTCAAAAACAAGAACACCGCTGGCCCTGAAGCCAGAAGGAGAAAGGGCCCTATAAACCAGAGGGATGGTTTACAACTCAGGGCTCACCATCCAGGGTCCCATCCAGGTCGGATATTCTGTCTTTCAGTGATGTTCTAAACCCTGGAACACAGGCTATCTGACCTAGAAGTGTCCCTTGGCTAGCGACTGTATTCAGAAGAATGGAAGATGAAATATAGGGAAATCCATAAGACACAGACGGTCAGGGCTAAGAGATGCTATTAAACATTATATCGAGTAGCAAAGCTAGGAATAACTTTAGAACAAAGACTGTACAATTAAATCAAAATGTGCCAGTTTCACAGAGAAAGGCAGGGCTAGACGGGCCATTAAAACTGAAAACAGACCATGCACAATAGAGGAAGATTCAGTCATGGATATAAAGTATATGACTTTAGAACACCAAGGGGTATCATGCGAAGGATTTGTGCATCATCAAACACGGATATCCTTTGTGAGAGTTGGTTTACAACTCACCGTTCTTTAGGTTTAGCTTGGACTAACCAACATCCAACGTTTCATCTCGGCTTGATGTAATATCTTTTTCTGGTGCTATAAACTGTGGAGCATAGTCTATCTGACCTGGAAGTGACCTTTGGCTATTAGCTGTCATCCATGGAGTAGACAGTGGAATATAGATTGATAGAGGTGGACAGACCCAAGATCCCAGAAGTGCAGGATGCAAAGCAATATCATGAGAAGGAGCTGGGCATCACTGAACATGGCTGACCTTTGGGCAGGGTGGGCTACAAGTCATACTTGGGCAGATTTTGCTCTGAACTGATAAACGTCCAAGGTCCCAACCAGGTCCGATATTCTACCTTGCTATAATGTATATAACTTAGAACTTAGTCCATCAGATCTGAAAGTGTCCTTTGACTACCAACTGTTATCGGAAGAATAGGCAATTGAATACAGGTTGGTCAACGTGGAAAGACCTGAAAGCATGGAGTGTCATGCCTGTGAAAAGTCTTTGAACATGGTACATCTAATAACGGAAGGAAGAGAAGTCTCCGACCATAAACCACAAGACAGCAATGGCCACAAGGCCTTTCACCTCGTAGTAGTTGTTATCAAAGCAGAAAGGGCCCAATAAGCTACGATTTGGAAAACTGAGCTTTTAATGAACTCAGGGCTCACCATCCAGGGTCCCACCCAGGTCAGATATTCTGTCTTTCAGTGACGTTGTAAACCCTGGAACACAGGCTATCCGACCTGGAAGTGTCCTTTGGCTATCGACACTTTTCAGAAGAACGGACAGTGTGATATAGGGAAATCCATAGGACACAGTCAGGGCCAAGAGATGCTTTAGAAAATATGATATGGAGCAGCTAGGTGGCTCAGTGGACTGAAAGCTGGATCTAGAGATGGGAGGTCCTGGGTTCAGGTATGACCTCAGGTACTTCCTAGCTGTTTGACCCTGGGCAAATTGTGCTCGGGCCTTATTACTCTTCTGCCTTGGAATCAGTGCATAGTATTGATTCTAAAATGGAAAGTAAGGGTTTTTTAAGACAAAACACAGAAAGACAAAGCTGAGAATGGCTTTAGAACAAAGGTTCTACAATTGAATTGTTTTTTGAAATTATTCCAAATTTTACAAAACGAAACGAAACAAACATTTCCATGTTCAGAGAAAAAGAAAAGAGCCCACAAATCTTCTCTATGTTTAGCTTACTTTCTTCATTTCTACATAATAAATTCCCTCCACATGTGTCTCAGCTCCTCTTCACCTTCCCCGCATCACAAAAGATACATCAAGGAGGCCAACATGTACATAGAAATTAAGTCTTTCATGTTTCACCTTTCTGTTCATTTTCTGGAGGAAGCATTCAGCTTATTCTTATAGCATTAATTCCGTGGCTGTGTATAATGTTCTCCTGGTTCTACTCATTTCACTGTTTATTATCTCATGTAGTTCTTTCCAAGTTTTTTTTAATCGGTTTGTTCATTGTTTCTCATGGCACAGTAGTTAATATTCCATTACAATCGTATACCACAATTTGCTCAGCCATTCCCCAATTGACAAGCACCCCCTCAGTTTCCAATTCTTTGCCACCCCAAAGAGAGCTGCTATAAATATTTTGGAATGCATATATAGGTTCTTTCCCCTTTCCCTTATCTCCTTGGGAAATAGACCTCACAGGGTAGACATAGTCTTATAACTCTCTGGATATCATTCCAAATTGCTCTTCAATTGGATCAGTTCACAGCTCCACCAACAGTGTATTGGTGTCCCCATTTTCCTATATGTTCTCCAATATTGGCCACTTTGCCCTTTTGGTTTGCATTTCTCTATTCAGTAGTGATTTAGAGCATTTTTTCATATGACCATAGATAGTTTTAATTTCTTCCTCTGAGAACTGCCTGTTCATGTCCTTTGACCATTTATCATTTGGGGAATGACTTCTTCTTTTTCTTCTTCTTCTCCTCCTCCTCCTCCTCCTCCTTCTTTCTTCTTCTTCGTACCAACTTTACCCCAAAAGACAGAGTTAAACAAGACATTATAACTGACAATGTGGACTATCCATGATATCAGGACCTTCAGACATGGGTATAAAGCATAGAACAAAAACTGTTATCATGAGAATGAGTTGGGCATCACTGAATGTAGATGACCTTTGTAAGGGATGCTTGACAACTCATAGCTCTTTGAGTTTGGGTTTGAAGTAATCAGTATCCAAGGTCCCCTCTAGGTCTGACAGTCTATCTTCCTATGCTACTGTAAACCTTGGAACATAGTCTATCGGACCTGGAGGTGTCCTTTGGCCATCAGCTCTCATCAGTGGGGTGGATGATGGGATATAGGTTGATAGAAGGACACAGGGACATAGAGTGTCATACCTTCAAAGACTCATGGAATGGAGCACATAAATGACAGAGTGACATGAGATTTCAGACCCATAAAGAAGGAAAACTTGTGTCTTCGGGTCTTTTCACCTTTGGGCAGACACTATTTTGGCAGAAAGGCCCCCCATAGGACTTTAAAGGACAGGGTTGGAGTCCATATGATTCAAACGGTGAGGGCTGAGAGATGTGTGAACATAGACTGCGAGCTCCAGACCCGGAGTTCAAGCATGTAACTTTAGAAAGCAAACTGTTGTCATGAGAAGAAACTGTATGTCATCAAACATGGACAGCTTTTCAGATAAAAGGTTACAAGTCATCACTCCGTAAGTTTTGCTTGGAACCAATCACCATCTAAGGCCCCACCCAGGTCCAGTATTCTATTTTTCTATCATGTACTTAGTACTTTCTATCATGTCCTTTCTATCATGGAACTTAGTCTGTCAGGTCTGCAAATGTCCTTTTGGGTATCAGCTGTTATCAAAAGAATGTGTAATTGGATATTGGTTGATGGAGGTGGAAGGATCCAAGAGCATAGTTATGCTTTTGAAAAGTCTTTGAACACAGAACATTGTGGTGAGAGTGAGAAGGGATATTAGATCATAAAAAGCCAAAATGTCAGTGGCCATAAGGCTTTTCAGCTTGGCATAGTTACTATAAGAGAGGGCAGAAAGGGCCCTATAAACCACAAGGTGTTGTTTAACCAACTCAGCTTCATATCCAGGGTCCCATCTAGGTCTGATACTCTATCTTTCAGTGATGTTCTAAAACCTGGAACATAGTTTGTCTGGCCTGGAAGTGTCCTTTGGCTAGGACTCTATTGAAAAGAATGGACAACAGGATCTAGGGAAGTGAGTAGGACATAGATTGTCAGGGCTGAGAGATGCCTTACAAGGTATAACATAGAGTGCCAGAGTTAGGGATGACATTTTAGAGAGGAGATAGTACGGGTGGGAAGTGCCAAGCTAACGGAGACAGGAAAGAACAGATGGGCCAACAGCACTGAGACCCAGACTATTTAGATTACAGACCCCAAAGATATAGAATTAGAGCATATCACTTTAGAAAGCAAGCAGGTGTCGAGAGGAGTCATGCACCATTTAACACGGATGGCCACCCACTGGGAGGAATCATTCACAAATCTGAGCTTTGCAGGTTTTGAGTGGACCTAATCGACACCCAAGGCCCCAGTCAGGTCTGATAGTCTATCTTCCTGTGCTGTCATAAATCTTGGAGCATAGTCTATCCGGCCTGAAAGTGACCTTTGGCTATCAGCTGTCATCTACCAGTGGAATGAAGAATGGAATATCGATTGATCAAGACAGAAGGACCCTAGTCCATGGAGTACATGGACACAGACCAGGGTCACAAGAAGCTGTACATCGTCGAACACAGATAGCCATTGGTGGAGACAGGTAAGTGGACCTACTTCTTCATGTTTAAGCTGGCCTAAATCTTTTCTAAGGTCTCTTCTTAGTCTGATATTCCATGTTTCTATGTCATGAAACTTGGAGCATAGAATGTCAGATCTAGAAGTAACCTTAACCCCATGTTGGCAAACCTATGGCATGTATTCTGGAGCATGCCAGAGGGGGCTGCTCCCCTCTCCCTTTCTATGTGCTCCTGAGGACATTTCTCATCTGACCTGCCTCTGCCCAGCAGCCCAATGGGAGTGCTTCCTCCCTCCCCTGTCTGAGGTAAGGCAAAGAGGTCACATGTGGTATGAGGGTTGCAGTTTGGGCCCTCGGTCTCTAAAAGGTTCACCATCACTGCCTTAGCCTATCAGTAGATAATAGTAGAATAGCCAGAGGACTATCAACTAAGGAAGATGAAAGGTCCTAAGACAATAGTTCCCAAAGCCTGGGAGCAGCCTTAAAACACAGCATAGGGAAGGAATGCACTGCATTTCTTCACAACATAAAATGGTGAGGGTGAAGGAAGCCTTTGAACAGTGTCATAGCTTGAAATGTCCCTTAGAATGGAGCTAGGAAGGATATCAGAAGAGAGATGTTAGATTGCCATAGCTGCAGGAGACTAAAAAAATGGAATAATCAAAGAGGAAATACTGTTAGAACGTAAACAGGACTGGAAGGAACCTTAGTACAGAGGAAACAGATGATCTAATTTGGATGGACCAGCATGTGCTTTTAGAATATACACTGATAAGATTAGAAGGAGCCAGCCAATTTGAACATGGAACACCAGAAAGGGGATGCTGTAGGGGACACCTCTTTAGGATTTAGTTCGACTAAATCATCTCTATAATCCCTTTTCAGTCTGATGTTTCCGATTTCCATGATTTTGTGACTCTTAAAGTTGAGAATGTCAGCTATACAAAGGACCTTGGATAATCAACGGGCTGTGAGGGAGTTGCATGGAGGCTGTTCAGGAGGGAAGGAAGCAAGAGTGTCAGGTCTAAGGGCAGTGCTGAAACACAGGACCTGGGAAGGCCAAGGGAGAGGAGGCCCTGGAGTGTAGAATGAATAAGAATAGAATCCTTACAATATGGAAAAGCAGGTCTATAAAGGATCCTTTGAACATAGAACACAGAGAACCTGGGGCTAGAAGTAAACTTGGAATTTAAAAGATGAAATCTAGAAGGGGCCATGAAAACTAGAGCAGAGAGTGTAAGAAGAGAAAGGGCTTGAGAACATGGAATGACCAAGTAGAAGTCCATAGATCCCAGACTATCAGAGCTGAGAGATGTCTTAGTGACAAAGATGGATGGAGCTTTCCATCCACAACACAGTTTCACAGCAGGAAGGACCCAAGAACACAGAATAAAAAGGCTGGAAAGACCATTAGAACTTGGATTTTAGATCTCTGAACTCTGATCTCCAGGAAGTAGGGGATTAAGTATGGGAATGAAAAGGCTTAAAAGTGAATATAGGGGGCAGCCAGGTGGCTCAGTGGATTGAGTGCCAAGTCTAGAGATGGGAAGTCTTGGGTTCAAATCTGGCCTCGGACACTTCCTAGTTGTGTGACCCTGGGCAAGTTACTTAATCCCTATTGCCTGGCCCTTACCACTCTTCTGCGTTGGAACCAACACACAGTATTGTTTCTAAGATGGAAGATAAGGATTTCTTAAAGTGAATGCAAACCATGGACTCTTGGGATTAGAATGGCCTCTACAGTGATGAAAATGATTGAACATTGGGAAGGGTGGTTAATAGGGCATCTCTGTTAAGGTTTTGGTTAGATCTAGTCACATGTAAGGTCTCTTCTTCGTCTGATATTCCATGTTTCTATGAATCTGTGAAACGTGGAAAATGGGATATATGTCCTAAAAATGGCCTTAGGCTATCAACAGTCAGCAACAGAATGGACAGTTGAATATGGATTGAGAGAGATGGAAGTATCTGAGAGCATGGAGGGGCATGCATATAATAACAGAAGAAGTGTGGGCTCAGAACACAGACAATGGCCACGGAGCTTTTCCACTTAGGTGCTATCAGAGCAGAAAGGGCCTCTTTAGATCTTTGAAGGACAGTGTTCGAAGTCCATAGGACACAGACTGTCAGGGCTGAGAGATGTCTTAGAGGGCATAACATAGAGTGACTGAGCTGAGAATGACATCAGAACAAGGATTATACATGTAGGAAGTACCAAATAAACACAGAAAGGACGTCTAGATGGGATGCTAGCATTAAGAATGCAGACTATCCAAATTATTAAGCTCTTCAGACACAGATTCAAAGCATGTACTTGAGAACATAAACTATTATGAGAAGAATCTGTGTATCATTGAACATGGATGACCATTGGGAGGGATGATCTATAAATCATAGCTCTACAGGTTTTGCTTTGATCCAATTGACATCCAAGGTCTCATCCAGGTCTGATAGTCTACCTTTCTGTGATGTAAAACTCAGAAAGTAGTTTATCAGATCTGGAAGGGTCCTTTGGCTATCAACTGTCATCAGTGGATGGACAATGGAATATGAATTGATCAAGGTAGAAGGACCCTAGTTCATGGAATACATGGATACAAACTGAGGCCATGAGAAGTTGTACATCATTGAACATGGATGGCCTTTAGTGGAGTCTGGTAAGTAGACATACTTCTTCATGTTTAGGATGGCCCTCATTTTTCTTAAGGTCTCTTCTTAGTCTGATATTCCATGTTTCTAGGGTATCAAGAGACTTGGAGCATAGAATGTCAGGTCTAGAAGTTACCTTAACGTATCAGTGGATGATAGTGGAATGGCCAAAGGAATATTGATTAAGGAAGTTGAAAGGTCCCAAGACAAAGGTCCCGAAGCCTGGGAACAGCCTTAAAACACAGCAAAGGGAAGGAATGCACTGCATTTCTTTATAATATAAAATGGTGAGGGTGAAGGAAGCCTTTGAACAGGGAACACAGAGTGTCATAGCTTGAAATGCCCTTTAGAATGGAGCTAGAGAGACTATCAGAAGAGAGATCTTAGATTGCCATAGCTGCAGGAGACTGAAGAAATGGAATGGTCGAAGAAGAAATGCTGTTCGAACATAAACAGGACTAGTGGGAACGTGAGTACAGAGAAAACATGATACTAACTAAGTTATAATGCTCTTCATTCACAGATTTAAAGCACATACCTGCGAAGATTCTGTGGATCACTGAACACGAATGGCCGCTGGAAGGGATCGTTTACAAGTCGTGGCTCTACTTCGACCAAAGTGACATCCAATGTCCCCTCTAGGTCTGATATTCTATCTTTCTGTGATATAAAACTTGAACCTTGGTCTATCAGACCTAGATGTGTCTTTTGGCTATCAACTGTCATCAGAAGAACGGAGAACAGAATATGCACTGAAGTGGAACAACCTGAGAGCTTGGAGCAGCACACCTGCAGCGTCTTCCACCACAGGGTTTATAATGATGGGGGAGGAAGAGGTGTCAGACCAAAGGAAATAAGTATGTCAATGCCCTTGGAGCTTTTCAGCTTAGGGAAATTACTATCATCAGAGCAGAAAAGGCCTCCTTAGATCTTTGAAGGACAGTGTTGGAAGTCCAGGAGACACAGGACTGTCAGGGCTGAGAGATGCTTAAAGGATGTAACCTGGAGTGAGAGAGCTGGGAATGGCTTTAGGACAAGGAAGGGACACTTGGGAAATGCCAGGTGAACACAGAAAGGCAGACCTAAAAGGGATGCTTGGCCTGAGAATGCAGCCTCTCTAAGATGTCAGTTCTTGTAGACACAGATTGAAAGCATGTTTTATTTTATTGTTTACCAATTACATGTAATAACAAATTTTCATACAAATGTTCCCAAGTTATGATCGAACTTACCTCCCTCCCTCCCTCCCTTCCCTTCTTCCTCCCAGGTGATTTGATTTGGGTTATCCATGTATTGTCATACAAAATGCATTTCCCCATTGTTTATTTTTGTACCTGAGTAATCATAAAACCAAATAAACAATTGAAAAATTGCATGTGCTTTTAGAACACGAACCTGGGTTTCACTGAACATGGTGCATCACTGAGAAGGATGATTTGGTTTGCTTTGCTTTGGAACTCTTGGCTTCAGGGTCCTATCAGGTCCCAAAGTCTACCTTTCTGGGATAAACAACTTGAACTGTAGTTTAGCTGCTCTGGCCGTGACCTCTGACTACCAAGTTCATCAGTGGGGTGAACACTGGATTGATGGAGTGGAAAGGACCCCAGTTCATGAGGTATGTGAATATCAATTGGTATTGTGAGGAGAAGTGTGCAGCCCAGACCTGAGTGGGTCAGGAGTTTCTCCTGCAGGTTGTGCCTTGAACTAGTCACCATCCAGGGTCCCTTTCAGGTCTGATAGTCTATCTTTTCAGTGCTCTTGGAAACCCTGGAATATAGTCTATCAGATCTGGAAGTGTCTGTTGGCTATCAACTGTCAGCAGATGAATGGACAGTCAAGTAGGGGGTCAAGGAGGTGAAAGGATCCAAGAGTATTGAGTGGCCCGCCATAAAAATCAAGAACATCAAGGCCCACAATGCTTTTCACTGTAGGGTAGTTACTATCAAGGGTCCCATAAACCCAGAGGGAAGGTTTGCAACTCAGAGCTCAACATCCAAGGTCCCATCTAGGTCAGATATTCTGTCTTTCAGTGATATACACCCTGGAACACAGGCTAGCTGATCTGGAAGTGTCCTTTGGTTAGCAACTGTTTTCAGAAGACTGGGCAGTGGGACATAGGGAAGTCCACAGGACACAAATGCGAGATGCTGTAGAAGACGTAGAGCAACAGAGCTGGAAATGACTTTGGAAAGAGATTTGTCCAGTTAAATTGGGAAGTGCCAATATCGCCCAGAAAGGCGGGGCTAAACGGGGCATTAAAACTGAGAACACAGACTATCTACGATATAGGGAGGTCAGTAATGGATCAAACTTTAGAACACAAAGTGGTATCACGAGAAGGCGTTGAACATAGATGATCTCTGTGAGAGATCACTTACAGCTCAGAGCTCTTTTAGTTTTGCTTTAGCCTAATCAACATCCAAGGTCCCATCCAGGTCTAATAGTCTATCTTCCTACAGTGCTGTAGACCTTGGAGCATAGTCCATCTGATCCGGGAGTATCCTTGGCTATCAGCTGTCATTAGTAGAATGGGCAATGAGATGTAGGTTGATCAAGGTGAAAGGGCCTGAGAACAGAGTATCATGCCTGCGTAGTCTTCAAACCTAGCACATGTGATGATAGAGTGAGACGAGGTCTCAGACCGTAGAAAGCAAGAACATCACTGCCCACAGCAGGGCAGAAAGGGCTTCCTTATAATATTGAGACAATAATAGACATCCACAGGACACATAGAGTCAGGGCCGAGAGATGTCTTAGAAGACATTCCCTATAGGAAGGACTTTAGAGCAGATGTACAGCTGAACAGAAAAAGTCCGGGCTAGTTGGGATGATCAAACTGAGAAGACGCTATCCAAGAAATAAGGCCCTTAAGACATGGATTTAAAGGGGATGATATTAGACACCAGGAGCTGAGCATCATCCAACATGGAGGACCATCGGTGGAGACAAGTTAACGGGTGTTTTGGATGTCCTGCGTCATCTCTAGGGTATCTTCTTAGTCTGATATTCCATGTTTCTATGATATAAAACTTGGAGCACAGAATGTCAGACCTAGAAGCTGCCTTGAACTGATCTACACCTCCAAAAAAACTGACAAGAAAGCTGGAAGATCCCATGAAGGCGGACTCTGAAGCCTAGGAATGGCCTTACAACACAGCATGTAGAGCGACTTCACTGGAAGTCTTTGCAACATCAAACAGCAAGCCTGAAGGAAGGGGGTCTTTACAAGGGAAACAGAGAATGTGATATAGCTGGAAGTTCTCTGTAGAACAGAGAGGAAAGCGCCATAGAAAGCAGAAGCCAGAGTGGCCTGGAAACACTGGAGGTGAAAGCCATATGTTTAGGAGTCTTGAGAACATTGATGATTTAGGAAGGGAAGGCCTTGCCTTTTAAAAAGACAATTGATGGGGTATTTTGCTGTGACCCCTTTTCTTTCCCCAAGTTCCGTGCCCACTCTTCATGGGGATGGCCCTATGACTCTGCATAGCATGCTCCAGGTTCCCCGAGTATCTCCTTCAGCTGGAACCGTCCTGGGTCCGTAGCACCTTTGGAGAGGGCCCACAAACCCGGCTCTGAACCTGGTACAATTAACTCGATTCCGGGGCCCGCTGCACTTAGTCAGAGAGAGTAGTGGCTCAGGCTGGTGAGTGCAGACCTGGCCTTAAACTGTGCCCTTGCCGCTGAAGCGGTGGGCAGTTCCCCAGGCTTCCTTATTTGTCCCAATTTCTTCCTGATTTCCCACCCAGGCCAGCTCCTCAGCCTGCACCCCCACTGCCTGACCAAGTGCGAAGGGGAAACGGAATCATCGTAGTGTGAATTCCTCTGGAGGAGTAGCAGCAGCACATTCCCCTCAGCTATCAGACCATGAGGGTTTTCTGGGAGGAGGAGGGCTTGGGTGGCTGGGCACAATCCATTGCTCTGCAGCAATAGGGAACCGTCGGGCTGGACGGTCATCCTACATAACATGGTGAGGCACTCTTTGCCCAGTGGAGACACCACAGTGCTGGGCAGCGGGAAACCCAAGCTACACTCATGTCTTGTGTCCATGCTTGTATTTCCAGCCTTATAAAGTAGGTGACTGAGATCCTGTGAAAAATTATTAGGAGACCAAAGGTCATTAGGGTCAGCCTAGTGAGTGCTTCTACAGTGGCATTGCTGTGCAGAGATGCTCAAGGAAAAGTCCAGTGTAGGTGACCACTATGACAAGGGCACATCTGGTAGCTCTTGCGGTCCAGGGCAAGGAGCCAATGAAATCAACCTTCCAGGGTGTGAACAGCCGACCTCCCCTGACAATGGAGCCTCTGAGCAACAAGTGTCTTCTGTGGTGAGCCTGAAAGCAGTCAAGAAAATCTCTGATTGCTGAGTGGCCAATGCCAAGGGGGAAAAGCCTGATGGGTGACCCCTGACCACAGTTCCACTGCCCCAAAGGGCTTACTTCAGCGATGGATTCATCTGGCAAAGAACAGGCCAGGCCTTGGTTTAGCCATATCAGTTGCCACCACTGAGGTTTGAGGTAGGAGGGTCTTCTAGGGGCAAGACTGCACCTATCTGCTAAACATAGTGCCCTCAGATGTGGGACTGGGTAGGTACACCTTTTTTCATAGATCCTAGGAGTTAACCTGGATATTGGATGGTCTCCATAGGGGGTGTGCAGGAGGAAGGGTTGGGCTCAGTTGCATAAGTATGGGACCTTCACAGGTAGAAGTTGGTAGGCCAGTTCTTGCCCTGGGTCATAGAGTAGTCAAATCAACTCACCCAGGTAGTGGAACAGGTTAGGGCAGCCATTTAGAGATACAGTGCTAGGCCCCACCCCCTAGACCCAGCGCTGTGCCTGCCCCCACACTCAAGAGATTGAGCGCCATGCCCCACCCCTACCCTCCCACCTCATGCCCCTCTTCCCTCCCCTTACCCCAGACAGGGGAGGGAGGAAGCACTCCCATTGGCTGCTGGGTAGAGGGATGGGAGAAGTGAGGAATGTCCTCAAGCATATGGAGAGGGGGAGGGGAGCAGCTCTATCCCAAGTCCCTCTGACTTTCTAATAAAGAACTCTGGCAGCAGACTACAGGCAGACAGGGCTCTGCATTCCTTTTTTGGCACCTGTACCATAAGTTTACCATCACTGGGTTAAGACATTAGGAGTGGTATTATACCTCACCTCATAGTGGTCTTGTCCAATGATGGTGGACATATAACAAACTCACAGTATTTTGGAAATACTCTCCAGCAATATTCAGCCAGAGCTCCCTTCCCTGTATCCCATGAGTCAATGAGTCAGTGTGTATGCTCGTATACATTCAACCTGGTTTATGTGTCACAAGTCAGATGGGCCCTGAATGATATAATGAAATTGGAGAAACATCAAAGGATCACACAGCAAAACATTTCCAATATGGATACAGAGGGTCAAAACTGGAAGGGAAAGAGGTGATGAAAAGAGGTGGTAATGCTGGTGTTAGAAATGTCCAGAATGTCAGGTCAAGAAGGAGCTTAAAACTTATAACACAAGGCTTAAGGTCTGGTAGGGCCTTAGAACTGAAGAGGTTCATTGGGATAGGTTTGGTCTTTCTGGTACCAGGGCATCATTTTCGTCTTTTCTCAGTTTTCTCAAAGCTCTTCTGAACATCTCCATTTCACTGATCACATTCTGCCTTGTTAGTTATAGGTATTGATGTATATGTCTTCTCGTCAGATTGTTAGTTCTTTGAGGTCAGATATTGTGCCTTGGTTCATCCCCCCCATCTCTTTCTGTCTCTCTTTCTGTCTGTCTGTCTGTCTGTCTGTCTCTCTCTCTTAACAGCTTTGAACACAGCAGGTGTCTAATAAATAATAAATATCCATTTCATAGAATGAAATGTCTCCAAGAGTTTCTATGAAGTTCCTGATTGTAGGCCAAGTCCTTGTCCCTGGACCTGAGGATACAGGGTCCCCAGAAGATGAAGTTCCCATTGACCAGTTTTGCAGACCCCCTGACATCACAGACGTCCTGGAGGAGGTCTAACCCAGCCCCAGAAGATGCGGTCCCTGCAACTGATGAAGACATCATGATAGCTAACAGGAAGCACTCAGGATGGGCGAATTCTTTCTGGGCTCCTTCTCCAGATCTCCTTTACTGTATCATCGCTCATGTCATGTTCCCCAGTGATAAGTATCTCACAGGATTCTGTCTTCTCTTCTCTCTCTCTCTATTGTCTCACTTGGTGGTCTCTATGTAAATGGTATTTCCTGAGCTTTAGTCCCTCATCACCAGCTGCCTGCTGGCCCTCTCCACATAGATGCTCACATTGACAGCTCAAATTCAACATATCCAAAATGGAACGCACTATTCTCTCCCCTTTAACACATCTATTCTCCAGACTTCACATTTACAACAGCACCATTCTTCTAGTCAACCATATCTTTCTCGATTTGTCCCAGGCCTTCAGCCTACTGATCAGTTGCCAAGTCATGCCAATTATATCTGTAGAACATTTCTTGAATCTGTCCCCTTCTCTCCTCTCACAAGATCACACCTAGACGGAGGCCCTTCTCATATTTTGCCTTAGGAATCAGGTTCCCCTAAAATTCCAGCGTCCTCTATCTCATCAAGTGTCGCATTGTTTTCTTCCATTTTGCAGTACTTATTCACGAATGCTTGAACTTGTTTACCAGATCTGGAGGCCATTATTTCCTTCTGTTGTTTCTGTTGGTTTATCTGATTATGTTCAAGACCTTTGAGTTTTCTTCTTCCTGAAATCATTGGTAATTCTCCCCCTCCCCATGACCCAGTGCCATTCCAGTTCCTAAAGCTCATTGGCAGGAGACTCTCCTTATTTGTTGAGATCGATGTCCCATACCTGTGTGAAGGATCAGAGTGGGAGCAATGAGAGTTCTCTTGTCTTCTTGAGTTTTCTTTCAGTTGCTGAATCTCTTCAGACTTTGGGCACTTCTGGCTTCCAGCTGCAAGAGGAAAACTGGATGAGGCCAACTCTGCTTCAAGTTGCTGAAGCCTCTGGGAAGAGACGAGAGGAGCTGCCTTTTCCCATCAGATCCCTATTCCCAGCTAGCTAAGGCAGCAACTTCAGAGAACTTCCTCTTGAGTGAAATCTGGTGGTTGGTCTGTTACCTCACTCCAATGGAAGAGTTTCTTCGCTCTGTATTGTTTGGCATAGATCCTCCTCTGTATACTTCTCTGCTTTCTGGTTGGCTTCCACTTTGGATAAATGAGTTTTCTTGGCTAAGTGCTATGTCTGGTTTTGGTGAAACTGTTTTTTGGAGAGAAGGGGGTCCAGGCACAAATTGAGACACCTTGGTATCGAAGGGATTCACAAAAGCAAACTCACACGGAGTGAACGAGTAAACGAGCAACCACAACCACTTATGAAAGCGAGTTGGATTGTTTAATGAGCAGAGAGCGAGAACTGATGGATACTCCTCTAGGAAAAGGCTGAGGAAAAAGAGACTGTCCACCAGCTACACAAAGACTTTCTGAGCCCCATATGGGCACTGGGAGTGCTGCATCGAACGCAGAAAATTGGATCTCTTCTTAGATCCAATTAGGATCTTAGGCAGGAGAACTGATCCAGAGGCAGCTGCTTTCCTGCCCCAAACTGGGAAAGAGACTCCCAGGGTAGGTTCAACCACCAGAGCTCCAACATACTGACATACAAATAGACTGACATAGTTGCCAGCTGCAGTGTAGACACACAAGTCTTTAATGACCCCGATGGTTCCACATCAAATCATAGCTCTAGTATGGGAGCAGAGCAAACAGTTGGTGATGGGAGAAGTAGACTTACGAGACCGCTCACTAGGCGAAGTCATGACGTTCCAGGGAAACCCCAAGACATAGTTCCTGGAGTTCCTTGGTGATGTTCCTGTGCCTTCTGTGGAATTGCTGTCCAAGGGAGTGACTGGCTTGGAATGTGCTTGTTTCTTTGGATCTGGCTATTCTGTTCAGTGGCCTCCTTGATGTTTTATGTATATGCTGCTGCTTATAGTTCAATTTGCCTCTAGATCTAGGCTTATTGCTAGCGTTGCTGTTGCAGCTAGTTAATTTTGCTTTGTTGAACAGCCTTGCTTATTGAGTTGGCTGGGTCGCTGTGTCCTGCGGATGTGCGCGTAGTTCACGAAATGTGCGTTCGTTGTGTGTCCTGTGTGTAGTTGGACTTGCTGTCGCTGAGGTTTGCTCCCAGGGAATGCTTTGTACACAGTGCTATGTCTACTGCATATACTGTCCACATGCCTTTGCTTTAGCTCCCTTTTGACGATAGCTACACTGGGCTTCCGGGGATGCCAGGAGCACCATCTTTGCTGTTTCAAAATGGATGCTTTTGTTTGGATTGTAGAGTTACAGGTTTTTTACTACGGGCTCAGCTGATCTTTGTATCCCACTAGTATGGGACTCTCTCCTTATTGGTGGCGATTAATGTCCTGTACCTATGTGAAGGGTGGAGTAGAATCACCAAGAGCAGGAGAGGGGACAGCTCTTCAGTCTTCTTTCAGCCTTCTTTGAGTTATCTGCCAGTCACCAAATCACTTTGGACATTGAGAACTTTCTGGTTTCTCATTTTGATAGGGAACATGGAAGGAGTCAACTCCACTTGAAGTGGCTGAAGGAAAAGATTCTGGGAAATCTGGTCTCAGACACTTCCCAGCTGGGTGACCCTGGGCAAGTCACTTGACCCCCATTGCCTAGGCCTTACCACTCTTCTGTGTTGGAGCCAATATCCAGTATTGGGGTGAGAAGTGCTAGAAATGTCTATTCTGCATCCCTTTGAGCCACACAAAGACATGCCCATGCTACATATGGTGGACAATCCTTGCAACATATGGGTCTCCACTATATTTTAATTATAGATTAATACTGTTGATAATATTCCTCCTTTTTCTTTACTTTTTTTCCTTTGTAAAGAGGTGTGTGGGCAGCAAATAAAGGAACAACTAAAACAGCATGTGATAACAAGGAAATACATAATTAACAATCATATCTGTGAATGAAAATGGGATAAACTTACCCATAAAATGTGGAAGGGTAGCACAATGGATTAGAAAACAGAAAGCAATAAAATGTTATATTCAAGAAATGTACTTGAAACATCAAGATTCACATAGACTTAAAATGAGGGATTGAAGCAGAAGTCTCAGTCTTCCTTAAAAAGCAGAGGTAATAATCTCCAAGAAGGCATAATTAAAAAAGGATAATAAGCAGAAAAACCATATTATCAGATTAAAAGGAGAATTGGACAGTTAAACTATTTTGGTTGGGTACCTCAATGTACCCCTTTCATACATAGACAAATCTAAAAAAGATTAGCAAAAAAGACTTTAAGAAGTGGAATGACATACCCATTGAACTACCAAAATACTTCTTCACTGATTTAGAAAAAACCATAACAAAGTTCATTTGGAAGAACAAAAGATCAAGGATATCCAGGGAAATAATGAAAAAAAACACATATGATGGGGGCCTTGCAGTCCCAGACCTCAAACTATATTACAAAGCAGCAGTCATCAAAACAATTTGGTACTGGCTAAGAAACAGAAAGGAAGATCAGTGGAATAGACTGGGGGAAAACGACCTCAGCAAGACAGTATACGATAAACCCAAAGATCCCAGCTTTTGGGACAAAAATCCACTATTCGATAAAAACTGCTGGGAAAATTGGAAGACAGTGTGGGAGAGACTAGGAATAGATCAACACCTCACACCCTACACCAAGATAAATTCAAAATGGGTGAGTGACTTAAACATAAAGAAGGAAACCATAAGTAAATTGGGTAAACACAGAATAGTATACATGTCAGCCCTTTGGGAGGGGAAAGGCTTTAAAACCAAGCAAGATATAGAAAGAATCACAAAATGTAAAATAAATAATTTTGACTACATCAAACTAAAAAGCTTTTGTACAAACAAAACCAATATAACTAAAATCAGAAGGGAAACAACAAATTGGGAAAAAATCTTCATAGAAACCTCTGACAAAGGTTTAATTACTCATATTTATAATGAGCTAAATCAATTGTACAAAAAATCAAGCCATTCTCCAATTGATAAATGGGCAAGGGAAATGGATAGGCAGTTCTCAGATAAAGAAATCAAAACTATTAACAAGCACATGAAGAAGTGTTCTACATCTCTTATAATCAGAGAGATGCAAATCAAAACAACTCTGAGGTATCACCTCACACCTAGCAGATTGGCTAACATGACAGCTATGGAAAGTAATGAATGCTGGAGGGGATGTGGCAAAGTAGGGACATTAATTCATTGCTGGTGGAGTTGTGAACTGATCCAACCATTCTGGAGGGCAATTTGGAACTATGCCCAAAGGGCGACAAAAGAATATCTACCCTTTGACCCAGCCATAGCACTGCTGGGTCTGTACCCCAAAGAGATAATGGACACAAAGACTTGTACAAAAATATTCATAGCTGCGCTCTTTGTGGTGGCCCAAAACTGGAAAACGAGGGGATGCCCATCAATTGGGGAATGGCTGAACAAACTGTGGTATATGTTGGTGATGGAATACTATTGTGCTCAAAGGAATAATAAAGTGGAGAAGTTCCATGGAGACTGGAACAACCTCCAGGAAGTGATGCAGAGCGAGAGGAGCAGAACCAGGAGAACATTGTACACAGAGACTAATACACTGTGGTATCATCGAACGTAATGGACTTCTCCATTAGTGGTGGTGTAATGTCCCTGGACAACTTGCAGGGACCCAGGAGAAAAAAACACCATTCATAAGCAAAGGATAAACTATGGGAGTGGAAACACCGAGAAAAAGCAACTGCCTGAATACAGAGGTTGAGGGGACATGACAGAGGATAGACCTTAAATGAACACTCTAATGCAAATACTATAAACAAAGCAATGGGTTCAAATCAAGAAAACATCTAATGCCCAGTGGACTTACGCGTCGGCTATGGGGGGTGGGGGGAGGAAAAGAAAATGATCTATGTCTTTAACGAATAATGCTTGGAAATGATCAAATAAAATATATTTTAAAAAAAAGTGGAATGACATTTTAGAAAAGTTTAATATGGTAGCTGTGTGGCAATTACTGAATGGTAATAGAAAGAAATATAGGTATTTTGTAGCTATATATGATAATTTTATGAAAATCGACTATGGTCCTCTGGATCATGTGACCCACAAGATGGAGAACTGGACATATCCTCTCCTCCTCAGGACCTTTCAAACCTCTCCAAAGCAGGAACTATATACAAGATATAAAGCAATTCAGCAATCTCCCCAGACTAGGACATCAAGAACCCTAGTGAGGTAACATGAACTTTTGCCAGAAAAGTCTAAATTCGGAACCCCTAGCTTCCTCACTCAGCACCCCCACCCCCACTCCTCATGACAGGATTAGGGCTTCATAAGTCCACTCTTTGGCTAGAAAGAGGAGAACACGATTGTAGCACTCCTTCCTCCTAGTGCCAGAGAAAGAAAAGGCAGACACTTGCTCTGGCTGGGACAACATTGTGGTAGTGCTCTATGCTACCAGAGAGCCCAATCAGGGAACTGCGAATGGAGCGAGCTGGGACAGGGTATGTCTGTGTGCTGTGTGACTCTCCACCAAGCCTGATGGAAAGAGTACAGCATCCAGCTGGGGCCGGTGTATTAGCCCAGAAGTCTCCTGAGGTAGAGACTAAGGCTTGTGAAATATCCCCAGATGTGGCTTTGAGGTCCGGCACCAGGGAGACCACAATCAAAGCGAACGAACTCAGAAGCAATAGGGGGAAAGAATGGAAATGCCCAAAGAGCTCAGAAAGAAGAACATTCGTTCAGTGAGCCTAAGAAGGGACTGTGCTTAGGCGTGTAAAACTTCATAAACAAATGGAGGAAACCAGAAAGAGCCAACACATTCTTGCTGGCCACGATAGACTGCTATTACATAGAATCAATCATATTGGAAAAGAGAATTGGAGCATGAATGGAGACTCAAGCAAGAGTTTATGCCTAAAGAATTCATGAGTCAAAGACTAAAGAAATCAAAGACGCGATAGATAATTGCAGCAAAGAAAATGACAACCATGAGACAACATGCCAACATTGGGGGCCTGCAACCAAAGCAGTCTTTAGGGGGAAATTTATCAGCAAGTGTTAGAAAGAATAGATCGATGAAAGAGGCAGGAAACGGCAAGAAACCCCAAACAACGAAGATCCCCAACTAGCCATAAAAAGAGACCTTCTGAACATTGAACAAAAGAGGCCATCTGATTTTGTAAGAGGAGACAAGAAATCGGAAGTGCTAAATGTAAAAAAATGAAAAAGGAGAATTCAGAAAAATGGAGAATGACTGGGTTCTAGTCTGTTCATTAATATGCCAACGAAATGGATGACAAGTGAAATGGATGAGTATTTGTAAAAGGGTAGCATATCTCGATTTGAAAACAACAACAGCAGCAGCAACTAGAAATTGTCAAGAGCATAAATCAGCTCTCATGGAGGGGGAAGGAGCAGGTGGATGACCGCAAACATTCAAAGAAGAATGAACGAGAATATTACATACAGTGTTTGCAAACATAGGAGTATCAAAGGGAAAAAGAAAGCTCCAGACCAACATCTCGAATGAATGTCTCTATCCATCTCTCCTCATCAGTATACTGAAAACGTTACACACTATTGTACCACATCCATGTTGGATCCGAAGCAGGAAAGCAGGATTGATTCAACAGCAGGAAAACACTCACTACCCCGCTGACTCATTTCCACAGGACTTTCTTTACCATTGCATAGAAACTATTTCACTCTGGCAGCTCCCTCCACCCTTGGGCTATTTCTCACATTGAAAGTTGTCTCTGGCCCTATGGCCTCTCCCTCTGCTTGATTGGGTTTTTCTGGAACCCCCATTTTAAGGAGGCGAATAATAAGAATAGCTATAATAGCTAACATTTTTCTGGTGCTTAGTATGTGTTGTGCACTGTACTAAGTGCTTTATAATTTTTATCTGATTTGATTCTCACAACAACCCCAGGAGGTGGGTACTATTATTATCCCCATTTTACAGTTGAGGAAACTGAGGCTAAGAGAGTTTAAATGACTTGTCTGGGGACCCACAAGCTGGTCAGTGTCTGAGGCTGGGATTTGAACCCAGGACTTCCTGACTCCAGCCCTGGCATTCTACCCATTGTGCCACTAAGCTGCTGATAAAGAAATCGCACAATTGTATCAATAGAGGGGAGCGGGGAACTCTGGACAAAATACAATATGCATTTCTGTTGAAAATCCCTCCGAAGCCCAGAAATAACGGACTTTTCCTTAGGATGGAGCGGAGAATTAGTCTAAGATCTGCCATGAGCAGGTCAATTTGTGATGGACAAATGTTATGGTGGCCCTTTTTGATCTGGTCAGGAAATCCCGCTCTCACCACTGTTGTTGCCTGACTCTGTCCTCGAAATAGCGATACGATAACAAGAATTCGAGGGAACAAATATATGGTGGCAACATAGTGAAGCCTTTTTAGTTCCACTGAGAATAACAAAACAAGGACTCTCCCTGGAAAAAGGCCTTTCCAGATTTAGGAAATTTCTCAAGAAAGAATGGCCTTCACTAAAGCCTTCTCTAAAGCCTCTTTTCTTAGGCCTAACCCTTTCTTTCAGGAAAGTTGGATACAAGGTTGATGGCAGTAAACAACATCCAAGCAAAAAGCCTTCGTGTCTAGTTGAGCTTATTTGCTTTCCTGCACTCTTCCTTCCCCACCCCATCTTCTGAAAGGACTAGGGTAAGGACCTCCATTGAGGGCAGCTAGGTAGTCCAGTGGTTAGAGCACCAGATCTGAAGTCAGGAAGACTCCTGTTCATAGCCTCAGATACTTACTAGGTAGGTGTGTGACCCTAGGCAAGTCACTTAACCCTGTTTGCCTCAGTTTCCTCGCCTATAAAATTAGCCCAAGATAGCAATGGCAAAGCACTCCAGTATCTTTACCAAGAAAGCCACAAACAGGACTGAATTGCAACAGCAAAAGCAGTAGCCTCTTTCCTCATTTCCTGAAGTGATTCAGGTCTCCTGTAACCAGCGGGGAGGAAGGGAAGAACCCCTGGGGAGACTGGTCCAAAAAAGGATTGAGTAGTTTCAGGAGACTCACCCCTGGGGGGTTTCCCCACATTACTGGACTTTGAAATGAAGGAGAACACTAATTCTGAATTAGGCTGAGAATTTTCGCCTTGTTCCACCACCCTCCTATAAACGTGACTTCGGAATGTCTTGTGCTAAAGAGACGCCCAAACAAAGGGGCAGGAGGGAACTCTGTCCCTGGGCACATTTCTCTCTTCAAGCAGGATAGTGTGCGGATTAGAATAATGCTAAGCGAATCCTGAAATTGGTCTGGCAGACATGCCTGGAACCTCTGGTTTTCTTATTCTTTTTGACACCAATTCCCTGCTTTGTACAGACTGCGGCGTGATGATTTTCTAGTCAGACCCTTGGGCTTCTGCTAAACAATTCATTGAAAGAGTGAATAAGTGCCACAAAGCAGCAGAGAGAGAATAAATCCACACAAAGGATCAACCAGCAAAAGCCGACAGGAAGGGGTAGAAAGATGTAAGCAGCTTCTGAATGTATGAAAGATCTAGAAGTTCTCACCTAGACGGTTCGGGGAATTAGCTGGTACAGATAAACACACAAAACAGAAACCGTAGGCGAGTATTTATAGTAATATCACTTGCTCTTGGTCGGGTTGTGCCAATAAAATAGAATAAAAATGATGACATTACCTAAATAAATGAATATAATTGACGTCATAGGACCACATAACCAAAGAGGGATGTTCAGGAAAGCAAAGTGCCTTTGCTATGAGGCCTTGAGGAGCTCTTCTGAGGACTGCTTTCTTCCTTTGATAGCCACCTGCCACGCAGCTCTTACCTGTGGCTCCAAGAAGTTGTGGCATGCCCAGTAGCCACACCTTGGTAAACCATCTTAGCAGTTGGGCTAAGCCGGGTTGAAGGTAACTAACAGGCTTCAAATCCATTGGTGAGTTAGGGAGACATCTACCCCAGGCAGGTGAGGACCTCCCCTGGAATAATGGGCAGATGAGAAGAGTTTGTTCCAGCGATCAATAAGATGGCAGAAGCAGACACTCCGACATGCTTAGGAGCTCGCTTAGACACTGAAGAAACCAAGGTCATCCGCTGCATCCTGAGCAATTGCCAGTTGCCTTGATTTTTGTCTTGCCATTGGACTTTGACGACCGGAAGAGAGAGTGAGGCTGTTGACTTTGTGCAACGCCACCTCACTTAAATCCAATTTCTGCTCAAGTCAAAAGATATCACCTAGTGATATCACTTTAGTCTTCTTCAAACAAGACAACAGGCAAGCAACCCACCGGCTATGTGGAACTGGAAAAAAGAGCAACAAAATCCACCTGGCATAGCCACAGGCCTAGAGCCCTCAAAGGAAATACTGGAAAATGTGGTAAAGAAAAGGGATTAGAAGTACCTGAGTTTCTACTATGCTGTGAAGCAGTAATCGTGAAAACTCCCTGGTTCCGCTTCAGAAAAAGAAAACCTGATAATGGAATTGATGACACATAAGTTCCAGGACCAAATAACTGTGTAGACCTCTGTGCTGTATATAGTCGGGAATTCCTTCCCAGAGTTTCTTGAGAAATTTGTCTTTCTGAATCCCAAATCCCAAGAAAAAGTATTCAAGAAATTGGGGAAAAATACAATTCTCCTCTGAGAATCAGAGGTTAGCAATCAACACTGAGATGTTACTGGTTATAAAGAATCTGCAAATACCAAGTGGGAAGCAAGAGAAGAAAACAGCTGAAGATCAGGCCAACATTTCTGGGAACCCGAACAAGAGCAGGTAAGAGAGAGATAGTCATGATCTAGTCAGCCAGTCTTTCTTGTAACTAACTGTTGCCATGCTATAATTGTGCATAGCCATGTCTGCTGCTCATAGTGAGTCATTCTTTTTTCTTTAAACCCTCACCTTCCGTCTTAGAGTCAATACTGTGTATTGGCTCCAAGGCAGAAGATCAGTAAGAGGATAGGCGGTGGGGGGTCAAGTGACTTGCCCAGGGTCACACAGCTGGGAAGTGTCTGAGGCCAGATTTGAACCTAGGACCTCCCATCTCTAGGCCTGACTCTCCATCCACTGAGCCACCCAGCTGCCCCCAACAGTGAGTCATTCTTGCAAAGAAAAGAAATACTACTAATTTTATACATATAGTATACTTTATGCAAATCATATAAGTGGTATTCCAAGAATTAATAACTTTTAGAAGCAAAATAGGTCCTTAAATTGGCAATTTGGACACATGATTCTGTGTAGGGTCGTTAACTTTGCTAGGAGATCTAAATATTATATTGTTTGAATCCTACCCAATAACATTCTCTGGCTTTTTCCATTGCTTGACTTTTCACAATAGACTACAATTGCATGTAGCTACTACCTACCACAGATCAGAAAATCATTAAACCATGTATTTATTATTGTATACTTTTTTTAACCTCCAAAACGTTTAGTGTAACTGTCACTGAAAAGCAATTCACTGTTGCTTATTTTGGTCACTAGTTAGTATGTAAAAACATGGAAGTATAATTATCTAAAATATAATAACTTGTGATTTTTAGAATTCAGATAGCTTCTTCTTGAGTGCCAAAGATCACTACCCATCAGGAATTGGGAAATACTATGTAGGACCGTATTGCCCCCAAACCTAAACCCAAACCCAAACCTCTAAGAATCCAACTACTGAGGTAAGGATTCAGTATTTAATAAAACAGCTGTGAAAACTGGAAATGAGTCTGGAAGAAATTAGGTTTAGACCAGTAGTTCCCAACATATACCCGTAATAAGCTTCAAATAGATATGTAACATAGTTGTAAGAAGTAAACAAATTAAAAGAGCAAGGAAAGACATACCTTTGGAAACTCTGGATAAGGGAAGAGTTCTTAACTAAACAAGGGATAGAAAGAATCACAGAGATAAAATGGACAACTTTGATTATATAAGTTTGAAATGTTCCTGTGTAAATTGAAGTGAATTCTACTAAAGATAAAATAAACTTGCAATAGCCGTTCATGATTGGTACCTCCACTTCTCTCAATATCTTCTAAAATGATTTCAAATTGGGTTCCAATTTCATGATTCAACTAAAATTACCCTCTCAACAATCATTCACTACAATCATTTCTTCCAATCAAATCAAGTGACTTTTTCTCAAATAGCAACTTTCTTTTTTATTTTAAATTCAATGTTATTATTTTGTGAAGCAAAAATCTTCCCCGTTTCCCTCCCACCCTCTCCCCAATTGCGAATAAAAGAAAAAATAAAACACTGTTACAAATATATATAGTTGAGCACAACAAACTTTCCCATTGTCCATATCAATATCTATCTATCTATATGTATGTATGTATGTATTATGTATATTTGCATGTATGTGTGTGATTGAATGTTCAAATTAGCTTTGGTACACTGAGAGTCTAGACATTGCATAACATGGGATGAGGGCTTGGAATGCCCTCCCTTCTCACCTCTGCCTCCTCCAATTGTTCCATGCTCTGAACCAGAATCTCTGCTATGATTCAGAAACATCATTTTTCATCAGGACAAGCTGAGACACAGAGGCTTCCAGCCATTGTGCCCCAGGTAGAAAGGATTCCACCTACACCAGTCTTGGGAGCCCAGGTGGATGAAGCTGAATCATTGTGCCGCTCTGTTAGTACAGTAGGGAAGGCGGTGCAGTGAGGCTGAGTAGGGAAGAGGCAAGCAGCTGTGGCAGCATGCCAGGGAATCGCTGCCCTGTATTGCATTAGCATTAGCCAGGGTACTTAAGGGAAAGAGACAAGGCTAAGATTGTTAGAGTGTTTTGGTAAACTAGCTGATGAAATTCTGCAGTGACAGAGAGATTTCTGGAAAGGGTGGAAGAGAAAGGTCAGGGTCGGGGCTCAGCCATCTCCAAGCAGCCTGGTTGCTATGACCATGCCCCGATCATGCTCTTTCCAGCTGTGTCTGGGTGCTCTGCTCCTCATTCCTCTCCGTTGGGAATGGGCAGTCGGGAGGGAAGGCAGCATCTCTGTCTCCAGGCAGCTTGCCCATGCAGTTTTTGCCATTCTCAAGAGGAACACGTTTCCCTCTATGGGGTGGCCTAGTATAAATATGCATCTCGGGTTCAGCAAACAATGTTTTAGAGCCCTGCTGTGAGGCAAGAGCAGCACTGATCACTAGTTGGGGCTGCATCCCTTGAAGCTTCTTGTGATAATAATGTCATTCTTAGTCTGAACAGGACAAGGAGGGGACTGGGATGGGGAGTGGAAATCCATCTCTGAACAACTGCTTTCTTTCTCCTAAATCCTTGTGCTCACAGTTCCAGGGCCAATCCAGGATTCTTACAAGGATATCCTTGAAGATGATGGATGTTTATAACAGGATTTAATGGGGATAAGAAAAAGGAGCAGGAAATTCTTCCCAGATGACAATATTTCAGACTTTGACAAACTCCAGTCAAGGTAATTGCTGGGGTTTTGTCCTCCTTGCATTCTTGGGGGGTTCAAGTCTAGTTCTGGGTCATTATGAGAGTTTCTTATTTTGCATGTCTATCATGTGGCTTCGGGGTCCCCAGGCCTCTTCTGAGGAGTAGTCCCATATGGAGAGGAACTGGAAGCTTCTTGCTCATTTTTCCTTTACACCTCCATTTATGCACTAGCCAGAAAGAGTGATGGAAGGCATTGAAACCCTCTAAGCAGATCCTTTGGTGATCTGAGCTTTGACCTTAGAATACTGCAGCAAGAAGGATTATTCTGGGCTTAGGGGCCCTCCCCTTTCCTGATGGAATTCCCATAGAAATGGTCTGAGGTCAAGTTGCTATCCGGTTATTATTCTTTTATATTAAGGTTCTATGCATTATCACCCAGGTGGATACAATGGTTGTTTGGGGTACCTGAGTAAGAGTCTTGCTTGGGCTATTGGATCATCTTCAGTTGTCTCAATCAAGGCATTTTTGGGATCATGCCCAGAGAAGACAGGATGAAAGGAATAGCATGATTCTCTTCTAGTAGGCCTCAGCTGATGAAGGCTTTCCATTCCTCATACTTTGGAAATGACTGGAATCCAATATGGTGACCACCATTACAAATATTGCTCTAAAATGTTCAAGGATCAGTGTTGTATCTCCAAGGTTATGGGCAGTAGTTCTGCCTGTAATTGTGAAGTACAGTTCACTAATTGCATTCTCCATGATATTGTGGAGGTGCTAAGGGGGGAATCAACACTTCTATGGCATCTACTATGCTCCAGGCACAATACCAGGTGTTTTACAGATGTTATCTCATTTGATCCTCACACCATCCTTGTGAGATGGAGGTTACCATGATCCCCATTTTACACATCGTCAATTGAATTCAAGTGGCTGTCACTTATGGAGTGAATCCATGAATGATATCCCCTGCTGCTACTCTTGAATCTTACTTAGTCAGTTCAGAGGCTTTATCAAAGGAGGTCTATTGACTCTAAAATGATTTCCGTACATTTTCATCAATATTTAATAATATTTCTGTAAATTTCAAGTTATTATTAACAAAAATAACAATAATCAATGGAAGTAGTTCAGTGGATCTAAGGTCTTGTTGACATTGGTCTTCCTACTAATGCAGATCACAGTTAATTCATCCATTTTCATTCCTTGTGATTCTTTTTCCTGTCCTTCCACAGACTCTCTGTAGCTAATACATTAGAGATCTTCGTCTAAGGTTATTGATCTGTTATCCTTGGTGTTTGCTACAGAGAAAGTCCACTTCCCTTTCCAGCCTCATACACCTTTTATGCATTTTATATGATTTTTTCACATGAAGCACTGTTGATAATATGCTGGAGTCTACTCACACCCATAGTGTGTCTCTCCATCATTGCCCTATGGATCAACTACACTTCTGATGCCTTTGAAATGATGGTCTGCAGACTCCTCGGTATCTGTCGCTGGGCCTTCATTCAGGTCTTGCGTTCCCAGTAATCTTGGGTTTCTCTGTTCCCTCTTCTCTTCTCCCTCTAGATCGCCCCTTTTGGGGAACTCATCAGCTCCCATGGATTTAACTACCCTCTCCATGCTGATGACTCTCAAATCTGCCTTTCCTGCTCCAATCTCTGAGCTGACCTCAAATACCACATCTTCAACTCCTTTGTAGACATCTCTCACTGGATGGCTAGGAGACATTCTAAACTCACCATGTCCAAAATCATTTCCCTTTGACACTGCCACCACACTGATGTGACCTTTTATCTCTTCATGCCTAGACTATTGAAGTAGCTAGCCTGCTGTTGGTTCAAATCTCCCCTGCCTTCCTCATTCAGTTGTCAAAGTGACTTTCCTAAAGCACAGGTCCAAAGACACTGCTCCCCTACTCAATAAACTTCAATGGCTCCTGTTCACCTCTGGGATCAAATATTAAATCTTCCATTTGGCATTCAAAGCCCTGCATAACCCATCATCCCCATACACTTTTTTTCTTGTACCTTCCCCTACTGCACACTATTTCCCCCCATGATTTAAAACTATCTGACCTCCCTGGAAGAACAGGGATATAGATTATGGCTTCAGTAGCATGTGAAACTCTTTCCATGAAGAACCTCCCTTTACTAACGCAGGGCAGGACTTTCTGGGCAGAATTGCCTTGAGCCCAAAGAGTCGAATATCAGATGATCAGGTATCAAACCAAAGAATGGAATAGTTATTTAGCAGTTACTATTTAAGAGGTACTGTGATAGGTGTTGGGAATCCAGAGAAAGGCAAAAAGCTCAGGCTCTTCCTTCAAGGAGTTCCCATTCCAATGGGGGAGGGCGAGGAGAAACCACATGGAAACAACTATGTACATATAAGACATGTACACAGTAAATGAGAGATGATCTCTGGTGGGAGCACAACAGTCTTGTGCCATTCGAATTTCCTTTCCTTCACGTTTGAAGACCTTTCTCCTGATTGCTTGCAGAATTTGTCATTTGTTATTGGAATTGTTTCTTGGAGCTTGAAGTATGGATGCTATTGCCCCCGGTTTGGGTATCCTTCTTAAGAAGGGTGGCCAGGTATTTTATAGTCCTGCCTCTTACACGTGTGTCAACTTTTGCCTCTGTTTCAAAGTCCATTATTGGAAGACTTGCTCTTTGGCTTGCTTGCATGACCGTCACCAGAGAGATGCATATGTCTTGCTCTCCCCACTGTCAAGGAGATCATTGGTGACATGTGGCCTGGTCTAGATGTGACTTCCAAAGTCTCTTCCAACCCTCAGATTCTCGAATGCAGGAATCTCTTCTATCATGATCAGCCCCTTTCATTCTCTCCTCTCCTCTCCATGCATACTCCCCATAATTTCTCCTATTTGAAGGATGTCATGGCCAGGAACTCTCATCTCAAGGAGTAGAAGGCCTACAAATGGACACAGCAAGTTCTGGAAGAGATGACTATCCCAGGGTTCCAGGTAAAAGCAACTTCATTAGAATAACAAATGCAAAATGTAAATATTTTACTCCCCTTATTGCTGAATACATCCTCCCCCTCTCCCATGCACAGTGGACCACCTCTCATAACAAAGTTTCTAATAAGGAAGCATGAGGGGCAGCCAGGTAGTGCAGGAGCCTGGACAAGCCAGGACAACTTGGGCTCAAATCTGACTTCAGACACTCCCAAGCTTTTTAACTCTGGACAAGCCCAAATGCCTGGCCCTTACCACTCTTCTACCTTAGAACTGATACTTTCAAATGAAAATTGGTATCAATTCTAGGAAGGTAAGAGTTTAAAAAAAGGAAGAGAAAAAAGAGTTCAGTAAAAACAAGCAGCATAGCATGGAGGTGTTATGTGTCTATTCCACACCATTCGTTCCGCCTCTGAAGAGGGGGAAAAGGGACTTTTGGGTCACACTTGGTCAAAATGATTTCATGGTTCAGTTTCGTGCATTTTCCCTTTGTTCTAGTCAATACAGATATATTGTTTTCTTGGTTCTACTTATTTCACTTTGTGTCGGTCTTTGCATGTCCTTCCGTGTTTCTCTGAACTGATCATATTTGCGGTTTCTTGCCATGTGCTAATAGTCAATTAGTATATTCATCTGCACCCATCTTTAAGTATTCCCTGTTGATGGGCATCTACCCGGTTTCCAGATCTTTGAGCCCAGAAAAAGTGTTGCGACATTTTTTGTGGTAGCCGAGAACTGGAAGTGGAGTAGATGCCCATCAGGTGGAGAATGACCAAATAGGGTGGCAAATGAATCAAACGCAGTGGAATGCAGAATGATGGAATAGCAATGTCTTATGAGAGGTAATGCATCGGATGAATACAGACAAGCTTGAAAACCTCTATGTTTGAATGAAACAAGCTGAGCCAAGATTCCAACAATGTAAACAGAAGAAGCACCCACAAAAGAGCTAGAAGCCAATGGTGAGAACTACAGGGAACGAGCATGGCCCTGAAGAAGAAATATGACAAGACTTGGCCTCCCCTTTTGCTCCCTTGCAGAGGTGGGAGGTCCATTGGTATGGAACACTGAAAACATTTTCCTCTGTTTTCTGTGTAATGAGGGAGGTTGCCTGTGTTTTCTCTCCCTCCTTTGTTCTTAAAAATATTCTATAGTTATATAGACTGACTCTCTAGCAGCAGGGAAGAAGAAGAGGGGAATGAGGCTGATGTAAAAGCAAAAGGGATCAGTCAACAGTGCTTGTATAAGGGTTCCTCTGACTGACCACCTGGCTCGATACAAGACCCTTCTGTCTTTGGCCTCTTGGGGAATATACTTCCTTAGCAAGGGAGTGCTAAAGTAAAGGGGATGGACATTTCTCTTCCTGGCTTCTTTGGCGTCATCCCAAGTGGAAAGAACATCCACTTGAATCATGAGTTTCCACACTGTGTCCAGATGGACAAGGACCAGTACCAGGCTATTTACCCCCTCGAAGCCATCAACAATGACTCGGGGAGCCATGTTCCACTGAGCGCTGGATGTAGAATTATAGGCTCTTATGGAAGTGGAAAGAGACTATCAAAGTTCCCATCCTCCTCTCCCATGAAGGAATCCCTTCTGCCATAGTCCATTTCCAAAGACAGACAATTCACTAACTCACAGGGCAGTCCATTCCCCTGATAATTGGGAAGTTCTTTTCCAAATGGCATTGAAAGCTCCCTCCTCATAAATTCTTCTTATTGTTCTTAGTTCTGCCACTTGCACCTACCCAGAACAAGCCAGATCCATCCTCCGTGTAGCAGCCCTTCCACCATTTTATGACAGCTATCAAGGCCCTTGTGAATATTTTTGCTCCTCACACTAACTGTCCCCATCACTTTCACCCATTGCTTGTAAAACATGGTTTCGCAAGAGCCCCCGCTTTCCTCTGAACATTCCCCAGCTCGTTTCGGTCCCCGCAAAAAACGCGGCCCCTCGGACAGGCTGCAATCCTTGAGATTCCAGCCGCCCAGGACGGAGGGCAGGAGGACTTCAATAACTTCCTTTGTTCTGGACAATGAATTGCTATTAATGCAGCTGAAGACTGCATTAGGATTTTTGGCTGCCGTGTCCCAGTGTTGGCTCACACTGACATTGCTGTTCACTCAAACCCTTAACAGCACTTGAAATATGGAACTCTTTGTGAGATTGGTGCCTCCAACCCAAATTACTGAGAGTGTTTCCCAAGTGATCTTCTCATATTGACTTTGGTCATCAATAAGAAATGTCATTTGGACTAATAAGGAAGATAACAAGTTTAAGGGAAATTCTCGGTAATTTATTAACAGAGCCTTCACTTTTCAAATTAGCAAAGGGATTTGGATTTGAAATGTGGATGCTCTTTTACTGTCCCTTGGCAAGGCAAATACAAAGTGTATTAATGAATTTGGATGACTCTTGGGATATGACCAGATGACTGATGAGCACTTTCATATTTTTAAAAGAGTTGACAATTAGGAAAAATTCTGATGAATTCTGAATCTGTAAAATCTATCTTGCAAAGGGGAAGGAAGGACATCCTCATATCTGCTGGGCAAGTCATCATTATTGCTGTACTTCCCATCAAGGAGCAACTTAAAAAGGAAGACTTCTACCCATGATCATTGCTCAGGAACTGTGTGGCCCAGTAGGGATGTGGCCTTCCATCAGGGTGAGGGGGAAAGAACAAAAACGAATGCTTTAAACTGCGGTGAAACTAGCTAGGGCCGTCCCCATCGGTTTGCTCCTGGATTGCCCAATGGGCATCTAGATGGCACCCAAGTGAAGTCCCCAAACTTACGTGTAGCGAGGTGGCTCGGTATTGCTAAGATTTGGTTTTGTCTAACTTGAGAGTAAAGGGTCACACAGACTCCAAATTCCAATTCTGATCTTTTCTGTCTGGAAGGCTCTCTCTGTCTCTTCGGGACTTGGTTTCCAGATCTCTAAAATAGAGATGTTGGGCTACAAGTCTGAGAAAGGTTCTTCCAGCTCAACGTTCAGTCTGTCTAGATGACACGATAATGTTAGAAGAATATTTGTCATGTGGAAAATGATTCCTACTCCATCTTTGAACTGGTCCCAATACAGATTTCACATCATCTGACAAGATGACTGTTTGCGTGACGGGAAAAATGAGTGATTTCCTCTCATTTGTTTTCAGTGTCTCCGTGAACTTTTCCGTGATCTAGTTCTTAAAAGATAAAGAATCACCCCAGCAGGGAGAGCTGTTTGCTTCTGCTGTCTGTAACAAAGCTAGCAAAGTTATCTTACCAGTTTTGTTTGGCAAACAGGAGGACGAGACCATCTTTAACATTTCGGGGAAGAGTGAGTGCTCTTGACTTCAAAACACATCTCATGTGTACATCCTCCCCGTGGCATGTGCTGCTTCCACATTTTGTGCCCCCAAATCAGATGAGATTTATGAAGTTTTGAAACCCAGTCCAGCCACTGCAATTCTACAGTCTTGCTGGAGAAGTGCCAAGTATCGAATCCAGCATAAAACAGTTCATGCCATATACTAACGCTTACTGTCGAGTCACTGCTCACCGGCTAAATGCAACCAAGATCCAGAAATCTGTGCGTTTCTCCTTCCTTCTAGAGCAGTTCAAACTCTGAAAGGATGAAAGTCTGGTCCTTGGACTTGGCTTAAAGCTTCCTGCAATTTCAGCAAATTCAATTGACTAAGCACTCCTGGAGTACCTACTATGCACCAACCACTGTGCTTGGCTTTGAAGATTCAAAGATGAAAATGAATCGATCCCTGGCCTCGTAACACCATGTAGTGTTAGACGTAAACCCTCCCAACTAAGGGGCACCCTAGAAGACTGCTTGCTGGATTTGAGGCGCTTCCTTGTTTGTATAACGAGAGAACCTCTAAGGCCTCTTTCTGTTCAAATCTATGACCCCATGAAAGTTTCCCTTGGACCA